>NC_080565.1:37118115-37418115 GCF_030253575.1 Rhododendron vialii | reverse complement strand
ACTTTGCCCAAATTTTTTCTAGTAGGCACGTGTTTGCTCAACCCTTCCATTTTTAGATACCAACTAAGGTTCATAGCATAGAGTGCTTGATGTGCATGGCCAGACATCTTTTGAAATCTTATCGTTGAAGAGTTACTTTACCATCTTGTTTAATCATGTTTTGAAGACAAAAATGTAACTTTATTTATACATCTTTCAACTCTAGATGAATGTAAAAACACTGATATTCCGCTTGACCTAAAAAAAAAAGAATGTAAAAACACTCATCTCCTTCCTCTCTTTTGCTACTTATGAAATATTGGGTTGTGACCGCTTGAATTTACATTTTGAAAGGACGTTGGTTCATGGAATAACTTTGGCATGTTATCGATGGGTATTTATGTATGGAAATGATAATGGCTTATTTGTGAAAAAGTTATGATTAAATATATTTACAATCGAGGGTGTAACACCACAACTGAAGAGGCTGAAGAGACGCTAATAATAATGTTATACTAATAACATGTCCTCCTTTGCAGCAAATCTCACATGTTACATATGACCTCTACAACAATTCTTGTACTACTGTTTTCTGAATACGAGGAAAGTGCAACATACGTAGTTAGATCATTACTATAGCTCGAACCATAATATGAGCTAAGATTCCTAGAACGAGGTGCCATGCATATTATGAATATATTTCCAAGCGCTACGATGTTCGTGCATGGTTGTTCGGAAGTTTCTAAAATTGAGACTTAAGAGCATACTACAATCTTCTGGAAGCCTATCTTGGAATTTACGTATCTCCTACCATTATATAAAAGGAGAGTTTCGGTTTGCCATTTTTCAATCCGCCGCCCTACGGCTCCCCGATGTGTTCTCCGCCTTTCGCACGAACGACCATCAGAGACCAGATCGCGTCTCTCCTCTGCTCTCTCTCTCTCTCTCTCTCTCTCTCTCTCTATATATATATATATATATATACCTCATCTGAGAAACCCTAGACCTCTCATCATCCGGTGTTCCCGCGGGATTCGTGATGATTTTTGTCCATCGATTTCTGCTGACTTCTTTATTACGCTGCTAGCGGGTATTGGATCTCCGGGTACTGTGGGTTGAAGGTGGTTTTTGCTAGAGTGCTTCTGGTGTCTTCTTCTGCTCCTTTCGTCGTTGTCGATTTCTGCGTGTTTCGTAGTCGTCGGGGTAAGTACTTTCGGATCTGGTTTAGGTCCTTGTCGCCTTGCTTCGCGCCGGCTAATCGTTTCTCCATTGTGTTTAGTAGGACCCTTATTAGGTTTGTCGTTGTGTTGGATAGAGCATCCGTGTTTCTAAATAGAAGAAGAAATATAGAATTTGGACGCTTCTTTTAACCGTTGTTTGGAAAATTACTTTCGGCTTTTTTTTGCGGCTTCGCCTGCTGTTTTTTCTCAATCTTCCATGCATTGTGATTCCATCTCGATTTCTTTGTTTGTTCTCTTGATCTGGAGGTAAAAATAATTAAAATAAAAATATTTGGGGTCAATGAACAAGCTTTATTTACGTTTGTTCTTGTGTGTTTTTGAAAACCCTAACTCCTCCAATGGATGAATTATAAACTCCAATATGTAGTGATGTAATTAGATTTTCTGAAGTTATATTAGCAGGAATAGAGCTTTATTCTTGGATGGGTATTTTGGGTGAAAACTTGGTATCTTGTATGAGCATAAAAGAGATTTGAAAGTTCTCAAACATAGAGTCAGATTGGTGCGTTCTGTAATGATCGACCACGAGGCTGTATATGGATGAAATGAGATATTAAAGATCGAAAAGTTCAATATATACCACTACTTTTGCAATTTTGCTCCTGTGCTGGTTGTTTAGTATTTATTCCAAAGTTTAACTTGTTTTTTCGTCTCTCTTTCCTAGGCACTCTTTCCTCTGATGTTTTCTTGGTCACTTATATCATTTTCAACCCTTTCTTCTGTCAATATGTAATTTCATATTTCAATTTCTATGATTTGTTAGGGTCTTCATCGCCAATACAGTGCAATACATGTGTTGCAATCTGTGGAAACCTTTTTCTGCGGTGCTGGTGCAACTTGTAAATCAAATGCTTCTACATTTACCCTTGATGTATGCTCTTGTACTTTTCCTTGTTATTTTTGTTACGGTTCTTTATTCATATGATAACTCAAACTCATACTTGACAGATCACTGCTTCTAATGATCATTTTGATGCAATCTTGAAGAATGAGCTAAGCACAAGGGTTTGTTGACCTTTGGATCTGTGGTTCCTGATTTTTAGGGCTATCTTCTGGAATGAAAATAGACGCCTTTAACTTTCAAAAGAACTCATTTGGGTTGGACTTTTTAAAAAAATTAATGTCTGTTGGAGTTGAAAGAAGCAAACTTCTTTCAGATGCTTCCAATGAAAAGATTTGCCTTCAAATCCAGTAACTTTAAAGTTCTCTCTTCTTTATTTTTGCGTGTTCAGCAAGAGACTAACTGGACAAAAGGAAAAATTCCAATCACATACGAAGAGAAACCATTTTTGTACATGCCGTCTAAAATGTTTGAAACCTATAATCGCAAATGAACAAACCATCTTTGAGTACTTCTACTATTGCTTGGTTGACCATTTCTTTCTTCCTTTGGTCTGAGGAACTTATTCTGAATTTACTGATTGTTGCTTTGGTATAGGACTTGCTTTCTATTCAACGTGGAATTGGTCAAGGGATTGTTGTGGCCAAACTGTTAAAGTGATCACGAGTACATGAAAAAGTTCGAGGTAGTTCTAATTTAAATCCAGCATATTTCTTACCACATTGGTTCTTTGGTAGGAGTGTGAGTATCATTCGAAGTTTTGAGCGTTGTATAGAATTGCTTCCTTGTTGCTGGTCTAGGTATAGGTTCTTAAGGATTAGCAATAATAGAAGAGCTCTGAGGTCACTGATTCAAGTCGAAACAGAGGAAAATTCATTGTAATCTATTTTTATCTGTTTATCTGCGGCTATTTGAACTGTACCATGTACTACCTATATGGTTTGTGGGTGTCTTCAACTATACGTTTGAAATCTTGCCAACCCGTATTTTTCTAAATAGTGATTAATTGTGCTTTTGCCGTTGCGAAAAAAAAAGAAAAGCAAAAGAGATAGTAGATGTGTCGGCAAATCTTGCATGGGGCTTTGTAGTTATTTGTAAATTATGGAGAACAAAAAAAGATAATATTAGATGTAATTTACTAGGATTGAATGAGCTACTATTGGACCGTATGTATTAATAAGTTCGATGTGGCAAAGAGAAGTTGATGACTAGGTAATTTGGTTTTAGCTTCATGTGACACCTAATGTCCACTATCAACACATCATGCTTTAGGAAGCCAATATAACCCAAGAGGCAAGAGTCGTCTTGTTCTATTTTGCTATGTTGTACAGAGAGAGCGATATTAGCAAATATATATTCATCTAATTGGTGTGAGAGGTGGAAAAAAATAGTGGACTCTTAAAGTTCGAAAAAAATTAAAAAAAACTGATCATTTGGGTTCCATAAGGATCTGATGGTGCAATGGAGTTTGATGACAATGGAATTTTGGTATATAGTTCACGGTGCCAAGATTTGATTTGTGTATTCAACGGCCATGATCATGATTTGAGGTACCGGGTAGTATGTGATACATTCCTCGCTAAATCTCTTTGCAAAGAATGTTCTTTAATTCTCTTATATTTGTACTCATTTGTTCTCTAAGTTTATTAATTCAGTTATTGTCACATTTTGTATCATGGCATAGAAAATATTTGGCTGAAAGCCAAAGAACATATTGGTGCATGGGCAAGTCCACTGGGTCAGAGAAGTATGAGAATGTATGAATGACTGCCCTACGGGGAGTCTAGAAATTAAAATATCTCTAATCCATAAAAAAGGCATAACCTTCTCAGCTCAGATTAGCGAAACTTTCGTAGCAAATCTTTTTGTGTGGATAATTTGCTTCCTAAAGACTTCAAAAACATGTATCTTTTGGTGCACAAGGTTTGTTTTTGAGTGCTCCCTAGAATGACACTACCTTGCCATCTATAAATACCATATGTAGTATAAAATCTGCATGTAATCAGCTAAACTCTATGCTACTTTACCTAATCAGTGTATAATATATGCATACCTACTCTAATTTCTAGAACTCAAAAGTTTTTTGCTTAGAGGAAACCGTACGAGCCCGAAACTTCATAATAATGAGAGTTATCTGGTCATTATGAAAAATGAGGACACTTTAAAGTAAAGAATTGCTTTTCGGGTCAAAAACAAATGAGACTCTGGGGGTTGAGTCTGCTTATTGTTTCCTGGCAGCAACTTGGGTAGTTGGTCTGGGTGGGTTGGGGGTGTCTTGGGTGGCTGTTGTTGTGTCTCGTATCCTTTGGGCTGGTGTCTTCAGTCATTAGACAATCTTAGTGCCTGTGGGGTACATCTGTTTCTCTGCTGCTACTTCTACACTTTATTGCTCACTACTGCATATGAAGGATCTTATTGCAACCAGTTTTTGCAACACAAAGTTACTGCTGAAAATATTCTGAAGTTGCAGCTGTATTCCGCTGTCACTATATGTTGCAGCATTGATTTGAGTAAACTATGCCACTGATTGGAAAAATGCTGATCATGATTCTACTATTTTGCTATCCTTTCATGCTATTAGGTGAAATCTACTGCCATCACATGGTTTGGCATGGCTGCTACATTACCATGACCATGTTACAGTGAAGAATTGCATTATGCTTGAAGGATTGGATTTTGCTGATACTCTTATCAAGGCATACTCTTTTGCGAGCTCATTTATCTTGTTCTTAATTTGCGCTCTTATTCGTTTGTTAATTTGCTGCATTACTTGATAAGATCTATATTGCAAGTTTTCGCGCATCGTTTCCAAAGTTTCTTCCATGACAACATCATTGCTGAAATTATTTTACGCATGAATAATTCGAGTGGAAAGTTCCCTGGCAAAATGGGCATTCTTCAGCCCATTGGCATCGAAGTTTTACAGAATAGGTTGAGGTTACAAGACTCTGATCTTGTCTTTGTTGCTGTTTAAGATTCAAGTGATATTCAGCTTTTGGTGCTTTCTTCAAATGGGTCCGAGAAAATGTACTTCTGGTTTTAGTATGTAACTTATAGAGATTAATGTAGATCTCAATTCTATGTTTGTTCCGCACTATATCAATTTATGCATGTTTTCTCTGCAAGTGTACTTCGTTTGTCATGACACAAAAAAACAATGAAAAGTGCAGAGTGATTGCCAACAAAAGCTTTTCCAGATGACCACCAACCAAAAACAATATCCATTTCAGCCCCAAAACACACAAAAAAATCCTTTGCAATGGGCAAAAAACAGCCTCTTCAATGGGCATGATTTTCGTGCATTGCACGAGGTAGGACCTAGTGTAATAATAAGAGGCTATAATATTTTTGTGTCTATTGTGGTCCAGTATCCCTATAATATTTTCGTGTCTATTGCCTTAAATGTCCACGATAGTTGTTGCAAGCCTGCTGGATGACTTGCCATCGAGATTTGATAGAAGCATCCGATCGTACATCACCTTCTGTGAATTCGGTATATTTTTTGGCAACCCGATCCCATAATTTAGATCATGGTTGGTTGGTACCGATAATCGGATCTTGACTAACGCACAAGTAAGCATTACAAATTGCTTCATCTTGATAGGAGTTGAACGATTTTTCTCTCGCGCTACGACTTCCTTCTGCCATAATTGATATACTATATTTTTTTGGAGGGTGTTTGTGAAGAATGAAGAAAATTTTTGTGGTCTAAAATCCTATTAACACACTTTTATAGGTAGGGGAAAAAAAATGACCGTTAGAAATTTTTTTTCATCACCAATATATCCGTTGGGTCACCAACGGTCGGATCCTAATCAACTAAAAAATGGGCATTCTTCAGCCCATTGGCATCGAAGTTTTACAGAATAGGTTGAGGTTACAAGACTCTGATCTTGTCTTTGTTGCTGTTTAAGATTCAAGTGATATTCAGCTTTTGGTGCTTTCTTCAAATGGGTCCGAGAAAATGTACTTCTGGTTTTAGTATGTAACTTATAGAGATTAATGTAGATCTCAATTCTATGTTTGTTCCGCACTATATCAATTTATGCATGTTTTCTCTGCAAGTGTACTTCGTTTGTCATGACACAAAAAAACAATGAAAAGTGCAGAGTGATTGCCAACAAAAGCTTTTCCAGATGACCACCAACCAAAAACAATATCCATTTCAGCCCCAAAACACACAAAAAAATCCTTTGCAATGGGCAAAAAACAGCCTCTTCAATGGGCATGATTCTCGTGCATTGCACGAGGTAGGACCTAGTGTAATAATAAGAGGCTATAATATTTTCGAGTCTATTGTGGTCCAGTGCCTATTGTGGTCCAGTATCCCTATAATATTTTCTTGTCTATTGCCTTAAATGTCCACGATAGTTGTTGCAAGCCTGCTGGATGACTTGCCATCGAGATTTGATAGAAGCATCCGATCGTACATCACCTCCTGTGAATTCGGTATACTCCCTCCGTCCCTTTTTAAGTGTCCTGCTTCGTAACTCCAACTTATTAAAAAGACATCATCATTACACTTTTCACATCAACTTTTTTCTCCACTTTCCCTACTTACCCATCATCATTACACTTTTACTCACTAACTTTTCAAAATAAAATCTACTTTTAGGGACAAAATAGATAATACATCAATTTTTACCCCCTAACTTTACAAAATGGACACTTATTAAGGGACAGCCCAAAATGGAATACTGGACACAAAAAAAGGGACGGAGGGAGTATTTTTTTGCAACCCAATCCCATAATTTAGATCATGGTTGGTTGGTACCGATAATCGGATCTTGACTAACGCACAAGTAAGCATTACAAATTGCTTCATCTTGATCGGAGTTGAACGATTTTTCTCTCGCGCTACGACTTCCTTCTGCCATAATTGATATACTATATTTTTTGGAGGGTGTTTGTGAAGAATGAAGAAAATTTTTGTGGTCTAAAATCCTATTAACACACTTTTATAGGCGGGGGAAAAAATGGACGTTAGAAATTTTTTTTCATCACCAATATATCCCTTGGGTCACCAACGGTCGGATCCTAATCAACTAAAAAAAAACCAACGGTTGGATTGGCCACTAACCCAACTCAACTCCACTCTTTCTTATCTTTTTCATCTTCTTTCTCTCTACGAACAGACGGCCCCCCCCCCCCCCCCCCCCAACCCCCCAAAAAAAAAAAAAAAAAAAACCAGACCAAACGACGAGTTTTTGGCCGAAATGGCCATAATTTGTAATCAAATTGGAGAAATACCCATCTTTTGAAACGTTTTGTAAAAATAGGCCATCGCGCCTTTTCAAAACGCGTTATAGCGGTTAGGTGCCATGTGGCCATGATTTGGTTGCCACGTAGGAATCACACCTTTTGCCATAATAGCGCCTTTTGAAAAGGAGTGATAGTTCTAACCCAAATAGCGCCTTTTCAAAAGGAGCCATATTTCTAAACCCTAATCCTTAATAGTGTCTTTTACATATTTTAACCCTAATAGCTCCTTTTGAAAAGGAGCTATAATTCTGACCCTAATCACACAATCTGCTATATTTTAACCCTAATAGCTCCTTTTCAAAAGAAGCTATAATTCTGACCCTGATAACACAATCTCGAAAATGCGTTATGTACCATCTCAATACTCTTGATATATTCGATCGTGTCTTTAAAAAGTGTGTTTCGAGCCATGATTTTTTTTTTCTTAAATGCCGATATTCGAGCCAAAACCCTAGTATATGTACACACATACATACATATATATAAGTATATATACATACACATATACATGAGACAAGGAAGATGGAGATGAGACAAGGAAGATGGAGAGGGAGAGACTTACTGTGAGTGAAACGGAGGGTGGAGAGCAGGACGACGGAGACGAGGAACGTGGCTAGAGGAGATCGTGCAGGTTCAGAGGTTGCGATCGACATGGAGAGAGAAGGGCGAGCAGATAGGAGGAGAAGGAGAGGGTTTGATTTATGTTCAAGTGTGGATTTTACCTGGATTTTAAACCTATAGCTCCTTTTGGGAAGGAGTTATAATCTGCCTACAACGCCTTTGTAAAAGGCGCTATAATAATCTGCCTATAACGCCTTCCTAAAAGGCGCTATAACAATCTGACTAGGACTCCTTCGCCACGTAGGAGTTGGCCTAACCGCTATAACGCGTTTTGAAAAGGCGCGATGGCCTATTTTTACAAAACGTTTCAAAAGATGGGTATTCCTCCAATTTGATTACAAATTATGGTCATTTGGGCCAAAAACTCCCAGACGACTCTCTCTCTTTCTCTCCCTCTGAAGCAAACCCCCCTCTCTCTCTCTCTCTCTCTCTCTCTCTCTCTCTCTCTCTCTCTCTTTGGTTCGTAGAGAGAAATCACAGCCAGACCAGCCCTCCTCTCCCTTTCTTTGAACCAAAGGGAAATCACAACCGAAAGGGCACAGCCGGCGGCATGCATCTGTGCCGTCCATGGATCGTCAACAATCAGGGTACGAGACGGTCATCTCCGGATTCCGGCGTGTTCTACCAGATTCCGGCGTGTTCTTCCAATTTCCGACGACTTTCCGACGAAATCAGGTAACCTCTGATTGTCCAAAATTCTAGTATTTTCAGTTGGGTGATGATCTGTCAATTATAGTTGTAGTTATATAGGGATGGAAATATCCATCTCTGCCATTTTACAACCTGATTTGTTCCATTTTACATCCCCATTGGAAGGGTTTTTTTTTTTTTTGCATCCGGTGCTATTTTAAGTATAGCACCTTCTTTTACATCCCCGTTGGGGATGCTCTTACATTGGAGCAGCTCTGTTTTGGAGTAATACAACTCCCATTATGAATTTGCACGCTTTTATCGAACATGTTCTTCTTCATAGCATTCAATTTTTTCTGTGAACAGAAACGGAAAACAGGAAACAAAAACTAGACAGATTTCAGAAATTCTAATCGCAAGGAAGATTTGCGGAGAACCACGCAAGGAAAAATGCGTTTGGACCCATTTTGGGTCCCACAAAAACCTAGAAAAATATTAAGAATTTTTTAAAGATTATTTTATGGAGCCCTGTAAAAAATTAGCTCCAACGGACATCTGTAAGTATTACTTTTGGATCCGTAGGGCGAAACTACTCAGTTCGCCCCTATGAATCCAAAAGTAATACTTACTGATGTCCGTTAGAGCTGATTTTTTATAGGGCCCTATAAAATAAAATTCAAAAATTTATGGATATTTTTCTATATTTTTGTGGGATCCGAAATGGGCTTGAATGCGTTTTTTCTTGCGTGGTTCCATGCAAATCTTCCTTGCGAATAGTTACCTATGGCTTCACTAACATACAAAAACATAGCCAATACAAGTGATTAAACTTCTCATTTTGTAACGTGTATTTAGTTATTTCCGGACAAGGGGTTTATTTCTCACAAATAGCAACTTTATATTACAAGCTTTGTCTCCCCAAATTGCAAAGATGCAAGGAGGCATAAGAAGGAAGAACTGAATGACTTGTGAAAGTAAACTGCAAACCTTGGCGCTCACCAACGGAAGTGACGGAAAATTTAACCACAGCTGGAAATGGAATTCACTCGATGTCGTGGAAAGATGGCAAGACGGCCATAATCGGGTCCCCATAACCCACAGGGTCTGTCAAAAACAGAGTGTAAAATTAAGCAAAGTGATAACAAACCAATACATCAACTCCTGGAAGTACTTAAACTACAGCACAAGAAAAAAATAAATAAATAAATTCCCTCTTCCGTACTCTTTCTTTTTATTCTATTCAAATTTGTTCGATACTGCTTAGGAGATAGAAATTATAGAAGCAGCATCGCCTCGGTGATACAGCATGTCGGTATAACGTAAAAAGATACAGTAAGTGTTTGAAGACGAGAAGTAAATTGATACAAAATGATACGCATGGATCGGACATAGAGAATTCAGGTTAGGGAAATTGTACAAGTTAGTAAAGGAGACAGACTATGTACCATACAATATAGGCATTTGCAACTTTAAAAAGATTTTTGAAGGCATATTTGCTTGAGCATGCTAGCCTGTGGAAGAAGTTTCCGAACGCTACTAATGTGAAGGGACAGGATCCGGTCAAATGATAATGAAACTTACATATTGCATCTGTGTCGTGTCCTAACTCCTAAGGGTAAACCAGTGATGCAGGCGGAGTTGTTTTGGTTAGAGCTTATACTTCAAAATTGAAATATGTTTGCAATTTTCAATTTGGATGTGGCTGTGGTACTAACAGGTTTGAAGAAGGTAAGTCCCTTTCACATGGCATTCGTATGCGCATAGAGCGGAATGTTCTTTACATAGGGCTAGAATCGGCTTCCAAAGTTCTTGTGAGTTGATTCATGCTCTCTGTTCAACTTCTTGGTATTTTGTTTCAAGGGGTAAACTTGATGTCTACTATTTTGCCTATTTGGTGTCTGCTATTGCGCTTATTTACTAAGTTCAGTCTTGTACTTCATAATTTTACACCTACTGAATCGATTTCCTGAAATGTATGGCTTCCCAATCCTCATTTCGGCTGTAAGAAACATGAACACTACTAATGTAGGAGTATTTCCCTTATCCTCTAGGCATCAGGAGCTTTGGAAATATGTGGCCGGTTTTCCGAGATTGCTTACTCTGGTGCTTGAATTTTTTTTCCCTTGGTAGGATTGATGAACAAACCAAAATACTCGAGTCTGAGTTCAATGTATGCTTAAAAGCTTGTTCAAAATCGATTTGTTATGTGAACCAATTTAACCGAGCTTGAATGAGCCACTAGTTTGCTCACTCAGCTTATGATGCCTAAAACAATTAAAAGCTACTCAAGTTGGCACGCGATCAACCTCCATAACAAAGTTAAGCTTAATATATTTGAAGCTCTTTATATGTCAAACCAAACTTGAACAATCAACTTTAATTACCAAAACAAAAAAAACTTCGGCTTCTTCTCATTTATCTGTCATAGTTCAAAATTATATAATGGATTCATTATCTTTTGAAATAATTAGTCTCTCCTATGGAGTATATTAGCCAATAGCATGAGCCATGGAGAGGGATAGATGGTAGAAGTGTTAGCTAATCTTTATTTTGTGTTACTATTATTTATCTCAGTTCCCACTTTAACCAAAAGATGCCATATACTGGGCCTATTTGTTGGGGGTCTAAGGGAGGGAAGGAGAGGGAGAAAAAGGTGGTGTTTGGTTGTGGGAGAAGGAAGGGGATAAGGGAGCGGAGGAGAGCTTATCTCTTTGGAGGGGCTTAGCTAATCGCAACCCACTCTAGCATAAGCTAATTCAGGTGGGGAGAAAGACCAAATTGCTCCTCAAACCTTTTTTGTATACTCAATGTTATAACTTAATGATGGCAACCAAGTAATTTCGTATATCGTTCACTTTTATCCACTCACATCAATTATTACTCAAATCAAGTATAAACTAATTTCCCTCCTTATCCGCTTGACAAAATGAGCAGGCTGCTAATGATATCCCTTGAGTTCAGTGCCAAACTTTCAAAAAGACTGTTTGCACAAACCTTTCAACAAATATCTTGCCCTGATTTTTTTTTGATCTATTTTGGATCCCACAAAGATGATCTGAACTTCTCATCTTTCTTAAAATGATTTTGTAAAGATTTCCGTAAGAAATCAAGTCAATCCAATGTCAATAAGTATTTTTTCAAAATTAGCAAGGCAAACCAACGGCCTAAGAATTTTGAAAAAGCACTTACTGATATCGGATTGATTTGATTTTTTACGGAAACCTTCACAAAATCATTTAAAAAAAGAAAGAAAGGGCAATTCGGATATTTTTACGTGAAACCCGATGTCCCCCAACCCCCCTACTCGAGGGTCCCTCGTGCAAGTGCAATCCTGTTCACGGACCACAACTGCAAAAACTTCACATAAACGACTCATGGTGGGTGACCTCGGAAACTGGAATAAAGGGTGAAACACCCTTCCTCTCCTTGTACGCACAGACCAGACCCAGGGAGACTCTCTCTCTCTCCACGATTTTTACACAAACCCATTCCAACAAGCACTCCAATTAACGAACCCAAACGAGTAATTTTCACTCGATCACCACTCTACGCAACCTTAACCAGAGCCCAAGTCAGCAACTCCCTGCTCGGAGAATCCAACTTCACCCCCACCGCCGCCGGAAACCTCCACTTCTCCGGCTACCCCAGCCCGAGTCATTATTTCCGCTGGTTCCAACTCGTGGGTCGGATCCCTATCACATTGTCTTGCTCTTTTACGGGCGTGATCACTTAAGCCTCATCTTTTGGGACCATATGAAAAGGAGGGAGTTATGCGCGTAACAAAGTGTAAACCGCCGTCGTGTTCGTTCTGGTTTTATGGGTAGAACTCGTAGTAGTTTTTGGTTTGCTGCTTTTTCTTCATGCTACAAAGCCCACCACCAGAGAAGAAAGAGAAAGAAAAGTAAAAAAGAAAAAAAATAGTGAAAAGAGGAGAGAGAACAACACCGTGTGTGAAGCCTTGGGAGATGAAAATGGGACAGCGGCAGTATTGTCATTTCATCCGGAAACTGTTGGGAACAGAGACCAGAACATTTTTGAAAAAAAGGAAGGTTCAAAATCTGGAACAAGCCTACTTTTTGAACCAAAAAAAAAGAACTTTAAGAGAAATTGGAACGCCCCCTAATTCCCTCCTCTTCTCTCACTCTCTCTCTCTCTCTCTCTGCGCCATGTCGTCTTCTACCTCCTCATCAAGACCCCTGAAGATAGGCATAATAGGCTTCGGCACCTTTGGACAGTTCCTCTCCAAAACCATGATTAAACAAGGCCACACCATCACAGCCACTTCTCGATCCGATCACTCCCAGCTCTGTTTCCATCTGGGTATCTCATTCTACAGGTATATTCGCCATACACACATACTATATCTTCCTATCTATTCATCTTGCAGATTGATTACTGGTTTCGACTTGCCAGGGAAATTGATGGGTTTCTTGAGGCCGAAAACGATGTGGTGGTGCTCTCTACATCGATTCTGTCCCTATCAGAGGTGGTAAAATCGATACCGTTTCACCGTCTGAAACGGCCGACGCTCTTCGTGGATGTGCTCTCGGTCAAGGAATACCCAAAACAAGTTCTATTGCAAGTATGTATCTAATTTCACCCGCTTAATGGGGACAACGAATTCTTGCTCCTGTTTCAGTAAATCCATACCAAAATTTAGAGTACTACTACTTGATTCAAGTCAAAACCAAAATTTAGAAATTAGATTCTAAGTTTTGAAAGTGAATTTGGTTCATACACTTCAACTATCTTATTTTGTTCAGCTCTTTATATAAGCAGAAAATTGGTTTGATTTCTATCAACTGAGTTATATGTATCTGTTAGTATTTATGTATGTCTGCAATTCTGCATGTATGCGTTGTATGTTTCGAAGGTACTGCCGCCGGAGTTGGACCTTCTTTGCAGTCACCCGATGTTCGGACCAGCCAGCGGGAGCGGGAGAGATGGGTGGAAAGACCTTACTTTTGTATACAACAGGGTCCGAATAAGGGATGAAGTTGTCTGCTCAAGTTTCCTTCAAATTTTTGGAAGTGAGGTAAAATACTAGACACAATCACTAATCAAGACGCTAATCTCAATTTGAACTCAAATGACTAGCTCGTTATTACCCTGTTGGGCCTGTTCATATACTCGGTTTCTTGATCCAGGGTTGCAAAATGCTGGAAATGTCTTGTGAAGAGCATGACAAACTAGCTGCTAGAAGTCAATTTCTCACACACACAATTGCCAGGTATTACAATATTGTTTTCCCCATCTAATTACCTAAAGAACAAACTACAGAACAAATTCAATCATGGGACTTCGGTGATTGGCAGGACCTTGTCCGAAATGGCGATTGAGTCTACGTCTATAGATACCAAAAACTTTGAGGCGCTGGTTAAATTGGTAAGATCAGTCTTTCTCCTCGTAACTCTTGAGTCTGAGCAACCAAACAGAACCTAAAGTAGCCACGATGACTATGTTCACTAACATGGGTTTATGGCAGAAAGAAAGCACAATGAGGAACAGTTTTGATCTGTTTAGCGGGTTGTTCATCCATAACAGGTTTGCTAAACAAGAGGTAGGAAACTGTTCTTATCCTCTAAAAAGACACCATAGTGTTTGAAAATGTTGCTGAATATGGATACTAAGATTGCAAAGGTAAATCATTTTACAGTTGAAGAACCTAGAAGTCGCTCTTGAGAAGGTTAAACAGAAGCTGCAAGATAGGATGAACGAGGAGCTTGATCCGAGTGGCTCCCACGTGTAGAAACCCGTGCTTAATTTTAATTTATTTTATGTAATATTGTTGTTACGTCATATTATAATGAATAATTTTGTGAGCCGTGGATGAGTTTGTTGGGGACCCACATGTTATGGAGTTTTTTTTTTTCTATGAACTTTTGAAGTTAGAGATAAATGGGAGTAACCCCGACGAGGAGAAGGATGAGCGAATGACATGATGTATGAAATTACCTTTGATTCAGGATTGAAAGGTTGCAGTTCCGGGATGCCTAGATAGTAGAAGAGGACACAGTTAAAAAGGCCGGCATGATGGTAGTAGAGTAGTCCTCAACTTAAATTCTGCCTTGTTCTCTTTACAATTCAAAAAGAATTTTTCAAAAAATTCCCTCTAGATTCCTTCTACTTCTAACATTTCTCTCTCTATCTCTTTCTACTTATTACTCTTACTATTTTTCAAAAAAAAATTCAAAACACCAATCTAAACATAGCAGACGTCGTTTACGACAACGGGGAGCCGGCCATCTACTGGACAAAGGAGGAAATCAAACGATCTTGCTTGCATACCTCCTAGAATAGTTAGCAGTACCCAGAAGGAAGGGTAGAGTTAATTATTATTGAGTGTAAGCTTTAGGGTTAGTGGACTTGTAATATATTAGGAGATGTGTGCGTGTGTGTGAGTTCTTTGGTTTCTAATTTATGGTGGTGCATTATGTTCTTATTTTATTCAAAATGTCATTGCTCATGTTAGGATTTTCTTAGCACATTTGATTTGATCTCATATGCATACAGAGTTTGTTGGAATTTTTTTGGGAAAAGTCCACTTTGACCTCCTGTGGTTATCATCATGTGCGGATATCCTTCTCATTGTTCAAAACTGATCACATAACTTATTTGTGGTTTTGAAAATGTGCGGATAGACTCACTGCCTTCATGTTTGACATCCATATTAACGGACACAACATTAAAAGACCGATATGTTCTCATCATGTCCCTTGGTTCGTCTTCTTTTTTAAATCTAACCACATTATCTCCTATACCAAAAATTGAATCCAAACCGTTGATATTGTAAATTTTGACGAGTAATACATCTAAGCCAAAATTCAAGTCAATCAAAAAATGAAAAACTCATGGTTGAATTGATTTTGTTATGAAATTAAAATTTCAAATTTGAATTTACTAAAAATTGGATCACTGGGTTATTGAAGCCTAATCGAGATGATTTTTTTACAGAGATACTCTATTCTTTATTTAATACATTATGAATGACACAGATTACATTCTAGAAGCGTGTGATATACACCTCCGTTAATATAGATGGAAAACATAATGGTAGGGGGTCCATCCGCACATTTTCAAAACGATATACACCTCCGTTAATATAGATAGAAAACATGATGGTAAGGGGTCCATCCACACATTTTCAAAACCATAGGTAGGTTATGTGGTTCAAAACGGTATCCGCACATGACGATAACCACATGGGGTGAAAGTGGACTTTGCCCAAATTTTTTCTACTGGGCACGTGTTTGCTAAACCCTTCCATTTTCAGATACCAACTAAGGTTGGTAGCATAGAGTGCTTGATGTGCATGGCCAGACATCTTTTGAAAGCTTATCTTTGAAGAGTTACTTTATCATCATGTTTTGAAGATGAAAATGTAACTTTATTTATACATCTTTCAACTCTAGATGAATGCAAAAACATTTATCTCCTTCCCCTCTTTTGCTACTTATGAAATATTGGGTTGTGACCACTTGAATTTACATTTTGAAAGGACGCTGGTTCATGGAATAACTTTGGCATGTCATCTATGGGTATTTATGTATAGAAATGACAATGGCTTATTTGTGAAAAAGTTATGATTAATTATGTTTATAATCGAGGGCATAACACCGCGGCTGAAGAGACGCTGATAATAATGTTATACTAATAACCTGTCCTCCTTTGCATCAAATCTCACATGTTACATATGACCTCTACAACAATTCTTGTACTACTGTTTTCTGAATACAAGGAAAGTGCAACATACGTAGTTAGATTATTACTATAGCCCGAACCATAATATGAGCTAAGATTCCTAGAACGAGGTGCCATATTATGAATATATTTCCAAGCTCTACGATGGGCGTGCATGGTTGTTAGAAAGTTTCTAAAATTGAGGCCTAGTGTATGCAATCTTCTGGAAGCCTATCTAGGAATTTATGTATGTAACAACCCATCTCCTCAAGCACCACGATCAAAACATAACAAAATCAGTTGGTTAACGCCACTCACTCACTTACAAACAAGCAGAAAAACCTAAAGAAAAACCAATCCCACTTCCTTCAATATATTTACATAACTTTCCATAATTTTCTCTTGTGCGTACCCTTCATCTCCTCCCATTTTATCCCCCTTCTTTAGTGTTCCTTCCCCTCTGTCCAACCCAGCTCCCCCTTAGCTGAGTTCCCCCATGTGTATTACCTAAATACATACATATAGAGTTATGGGAGACAACCCCATGAATTATTGGTGCCAAATGTCATTTGCCCCATACAAGGTGAAAACCCTCAAATTCTTCTTTAGCACCCATGTGCCCATCTCCATGCAGGAGTATATCTCCATTCTTTGTCATTTCTCTCAAAATATAGTCCATAAATATTTTAACTTATTCTCTACTAATATGTGGTCCTCATTAAAGGTTACAATCCTTTCTTTTTCTTTTTGTACAAAAATGAGAGTCAGGTCTCACAATGTATGTAATAGTAAGAGGCTATAATATTTTCGTGTCTATTGTGGTCCAGTATCCCTGCAATGGGGAACTTTACACTGGAGCAGCTCTGTTTTGGAGTAATACAACTCCCATTATGAATTTGCACAATTTTATCGAACATGATCTTCTTGACTTCCTCATAGCATTCAATTTGCTCTGTGAACAGAAACGGAAAACAGGAAGGAAAAAAAAAACTATACGGAACAGATCCTTAGTAATTCCAGCTGCAACAGTTACCTATGGCTTCACTAACATACAAAAACATAGCTAATAAGCTTCTCATTTTCTAACGTGTATTTAGTTATTTCCGGACAAGGGGTCTGTTTCTCACAAATAGCAACTTTACATTACAAGCTTTGTCTCCCCAGATTGCAAAGATGCAAGGAGGCATAAGAAGGAAGAACTGCAAATGATTTGCGAAAGTAAACTGCAAACCTTGGCGCTCACCAACGGAAGTGACAGAAAATTTAACCACAGCTGGAAATGGAATTCACTTGATGTCGTGGAAAGATGGCAAGACGGCCATACTCGGGTCCCCATAAC
This sequence comes from Rhododendron vialii, assembly GCF_030253575.1. Lineage (NCBI taxonomy): Eukaryota > Viridiplantae > Streptophyta > Magnoliopsida > Ericales > Ericaceae > Rhododendron > Rhododendron vialii. The sequence goes on along the minus strand of NC_080565.1, from coordinate 37,400,522 downwards.
CCATAGGGTCTGTCAAAAAACAGTGTAAAAATTAAGCATAGTGATAACGAACCAATACATCAACTCCTGGAAGTACTTAAACTACAGCACAAGAAAATAAATAAATAAATAAATTCCCTCTTCCTTACTCTTTCTTTTTATTCTATTCAAATTTGTTCGATGCTGCTTAGGAGATAGAAATTATAGAATCAGCATCACCTCGGTGATACAGCATGTCGGTATAACGTAAAAAGATAAGTGTTTGAAGACGAGAAGTAAATTGATACAAAATGATACGCATGGATCGGACATAGAGAATTCAGGTCAGGGAAATTATACAAGTTAGTAAAGGAGACAGACTATGTACCGTACAATATAGGCATTTGCAACTTTAAAAAGATTTTTGAAGGCATATTTGCATGAGAATGCCAGCCGGCCTGTGGAAGAAGTTTCCAAACACTACTAATGTGAAGGGACAGGATCCAGTCAAATGATAATATGAAACTTACATATTGCATCTGTGTCGTGTCCTAACTCCCAAGGGTAATCCCAGTGATGCTGGCGGAGTTGTTGTGGTTAGCGCTTATACTTCAAGATATATATTGAAATTTGTTTGCAATTTTCAAGTTGGATGTGGCGGTGGTACTAACAGGTTCACAAAAGGTAAGTCCCTTTCATGTGGCATACGTATGCGCATAGAGCTAGAAATCGGCTTTCAAAGTTCTTGTGAGTTGATTCATGCTATTTGTTCAACGTCTTGGTAGTATTTTGTATCAGGGGTAAACTTCTTGGTATTTGATGTCTACTATTTTGCCTATATCGGTGTCTGCTATTGTGCTTATTTACTACGTTCAGTCTTGTACTTTATATAATTTTACACCTACTGAATCGATTTCCTGAAATGTATGGCATCCCAATCCTCATTTTCGGTCCCTATAGAAAAACACCACCACTACTAATGTATTTCCCTTATCCTATAGGTATGGTTGATGCCGGGATTAAATAGGGATCAGGAGCTTCGGAATTATATGTAGTTTACCGAGATTGCTTACCCTGGTGCTTGAATTTTTTTTCCCTCGGTAAGATTGATGTTTAAAAAAATAAAGCTACTCAAGATCAGCTCGTGATCAACTCAATTAGAGTATGTTTGAGAGCGACTCGTTATCTCTCCTATGGAGTATTAGACAATAGGATGAGCCATGGAGAGGGATAGATGGTAGAAGTGTTGGCTAATCTTTATTTTCTATGTTCCCACTTTAACCAATCGATGACATATACTGGCCCTATTTGTTTGGGGTCTAACTGTCTAAGGAAGGGAGGGAGTGGGAGAAGGAAGGTGGTGTTTGACAGTGGGAGAATGGAGGGGCTGTGGGAGGGGGGAGAGCTTATCTCTTTGGAGGGGTTTAGCTAATTGCACCTCCACCCTAGGATAAGCTAATCTTTGGAGGGGTTTAGCTAATTGCACCTCCACCCTAGGATAAGCTAATCCAGGTGGAGAGAAAAACCAAATTACTCCTCAAACTTTTTTTTGTCTTCTCAATGTTCTAATTTAATGAGAGCAACTAAGTAATTTCCACTCACATCAATTATTACTGAAATCAACTAGTAGAAACTAATTTCCCTTCTTATTTGCCCGACAAAACGAGCCAACTGCGAACGATATCCCATGAGCTCCGTGCCAAACTTTCGAAAAGTAAGTTTACACAAACCTTTTAACACATATCTTGCATAGAATTTTGTGGGATTCATTTTGGGTCCCACAAAGATGATCTGAACTGCTCATTTTCCATCCTATGAATTTTGAAAAAGCTCTTATTGACAATCGGATTTACTTGATTTTTTACTAGGACATTTTTCAAATTATTTTAAGAAAAAATAAGCGATTCGAATCATCTTTATAAAATCCAATGTGAGCCCCCCTCCCCCCAATAAAGAGTTGTGCTACGTGCACAGCAGCTGGTGCACAGCAGCTGTGCACAGACCCCGTTTTCTCCCGCCTCGGGTCGCGCAAAAATGATCGGAGCAGCTCATTTTGTTCAAAGTAAGTCGTTTAAGGTCTCTGTAAAAAATGAGCTTCGTTCGATATCGTTAGAGGCGTTAACAAAACACCCAAAATCACTTCAGAATTTAGGCCAGCTCATTTTTTACAGAGACCTTAAACGACTTATTTTGAACAAAATGAGCGGCTCCGATCATTTTTGCACGACCCGAGGCGGAAGAAAACGGGGTCTGTGCACAGCTGCTGTGCACCAGCTGCTGTGCACGTAGCTTTTCTGCCCAATAAAAAAATTAAAAAAAAAACTGTGTAAGATGCGTGTACTAAGATCTGTGTAGAGAGGTCAAGGTCAACTCAAAGATGCCAAGAAAATGGGAAATATAACTACTCGAAAATAAATTCTATTCACCGGCGGTGTGAAACCCCACTTTTACACCACCGCTTATTATGAGTCCCACTAAGTGTATTGTTGTGATCTGAACCGTTCATATTTTAAGACACGAAATATAATATTGCCATGCAAAAAATCAACTTGATTGGAAGTCGATAGATATATCAAAATTTGGATTTTAGTTTATAAAACGGACGATCTGATTTCTGTCAATAATAATAAAGATAAACTATCCATTTTACGGAGCAAAATTTAATTTTTGATACTCCTATCTATATAAGTTTATTTTATACATGGATACACTGCTACATGGGTTCTACAAGATAAACGTTTCAGATCAATAATAAACACACAGTAGGATCAAAAAATGTGGTGATAGAAAAGTGAGGTTTTCCATCGAGATCATCTCGAATGAGGCCACGGAAAGTGAATAAACCTCAAAGTCAATGCGCCGTTTTCTTAACTTTGTTCCGTAACTCTCTCTCTCTCTCTCTCTCTCTCTCTCTCTCTCTCTCTGCGCCATGTCTTCTTCTACCTCCTCATCAAGACCCCTGAAGATAGGCATAATAGGCTTCGGCCCCTTTGGACAGTTCCTCTCCAAAACCATGATTAAACAAGGCCACACCATCACAGCCACTTCTCGATCCGACCACTCCCACCTTTGTTCCCATCTGGGTATCTCTTTCTACAGGTATATTCATTCACCACTATACAAACATAAGTATTTCTTTATACGTATTCATCTCACAGATTGATTGCTGCTGGTTTCAAAATTGCCAGGGAAATTGATGGGTTTCTCGAGGCTGAAAACGATGTGGTGATGCTCTCTACATCGATTCTGTCCCTATCAGAGGTGGTAAAATCAATACCGTTTCACCGTCTGAAACGGCCGACGCTCTTTGTGGATGTTCTCTCGGTCAAGGAACACCCAAAACAAGTTCTATTGCAAGTATGTATCTATTTCACCCGCTTAACGGGGACAACGAATTCTTGCGTCTGTTTCAGTAAATCCATACCATATTGTACTACTTGATTCAAGTCAAAACCAAAATTTAAAAATTAGATTCTAAGTTTTGAAAGTGAATTTGGTTCATACACTTCAACTCTTATCTGTTATATTTATGTATATCTATATGTATACGTGTTTCGAAGGTACTGCCGGCGGATTCAGACATTCTTTGCACTCACCCGATGTTCGGACCAGAAAGCGGGAGAGATGGGTGGAAAGACCTGACTTTTGTATACGACAGGGTCCGAATAAGGGATGAAGTTGTGTGCTCAAGTTTCCTTCAAATTTTTGGAAGTGAGGTAAAATACTATACACAATCACTAATCTCAATTTGAACTCAAATGACTAGCTCGTTATTACCCTCTTGGGCCTGTTCATATTCTTAGTTCTTGATCCAGGGTTGCAAAATGCTGGAAATGTCTTGTGAAGAGCATGACAAACTAGCTGCTAGAAGTCAATTTCTCACACACACAATTGGCAGGTATTACAATGCTTTCCCCATCTAAGTACCTAAAGAACAAATTCAATCATGGGACTCCGGTGATTGGCAGGACCTTGTCCGAAATGGCGATTGAGTCTACGTCTATAGATACCAAAAACTTTCAGACGCTGGTTAAATTGGTAAGATCAGTCTTTCTCCTGGTAACTCTTGAGTCTCAGAAACCAAACAGGACCTAAAGTAGCCACGATGACGATGTACGCTAACATGGGTTTATGGCAGAAAGAAAGCACAACAAGGGACAGTTTTGATCTGTTTAGCGGGTTGTTCATCCATAACAGATTTGCTAAACAAGAGGTAGGGAACTGTTCTTATTTTCGTAACAGACACCATAGTGTTTGAAAGTGAAGCTGAATATGGATACTAAGATTGCAAAGATAAATCATTTTACAGCTGAAGAATCTAGAAGTCGCTCTTGAGAAGGTTAAACAGAAGCTGCAAGATAGGATGAATGAGGAGCTAGATCTGAGTGGCTCTCATGTGTAGAAACCCGTGCTTAATTTTAATTTATTTTATGTAATGTTATTGTTACGTCATATTATAATTGAATAATTTTGTGTGCCATGGACGAGTTTGTCGGGGACCCGCATGTTATGGAGATTTTTTTTTATGAACTTTTAGAGTTAATTATTATTAAGTGTTAGCTTAAGGGTTAGTGTATTGACTTGTAATATATTAGGAGATGGGGGCAATAATTAATTTCGTGAAGGGGCATAATGCAATTTCTACACTTAACACTTGAAATATCATAGCAGTGTGAGCTCTCTCTCTCTCTCTCTCTCTCTCTCTCTCTCTCTCTCTCTCTCTCTCTCTCCAAATACTTGTATCCGCTACATTCATCCTACTTTCTCTGTCCCAATTTAATTGTCCACTAAGGTTTTGCGTACATTTTCAACAACTTATATCCCCCGATATATATTATGTTTCATATTTTTGAAATAATTGTCTTAAAGAAAAAATTGAGATCTATCAAACAAGATTCATATTGTATATTTTTAGCAAGATACGTCGAGAGATATAAGCAGTTAAAAATGCATGCAAAATCGTAATGGACAATTAAATAGGGATGGAATGAGTATTTTTTTTGAGCAATCAAGATAAAATCTTGTGGCAAGACTAGGAGGAAAATGATTGAATTTAAGACATTGGAACGTGGATATCCCATACATGGAGAGGAATCACTCAATCTAAGTTGAGAAACGAGCTTTACAAGCTCTTACAGTTGGCGAAAGGGGGATGCCACGTGGTCCCAAACACACGGAATATGACTAGGTCCATCTGTGGATGTATCACTAGGAATCACTCATGATGTATTGATGTTGAAACAAAAACTCTATAAACAGAAATACGGTTGATGGGAAATTGAGATTTAGAAATAATGGTGTGTATGTGTGTGTTTTCTTTGTTTTCTAATTTATGGTGGAGCATTATGTTCTTACCTTATTCAAAATGTCATTGCTCAAAATGTCATTGCTCATGTTAGGATTTCCTAAGCACATTTCATCTCATATGCATATAGAGTTTGTTGAAAAATTTTCGTACAGAGTATATGTTTGCTCAACCCTTTCATTTTCAGATATATGTTTGCTCAACCCTTTCATTTTCAGATAACCACTAAGGTTCAGAGCATAAAATGCTTGATGAGCATTGCCAGACATCTTTTGAAAGCTTATCTTTGAAGAGTATTATCATCTTATTTAATCATATTTTGAAGATGAAAATGTAACTTTATTTATATATCTTTCAACTCTAGATGAATGTAAAAACACTCATCTCCTTCCTAGCTCTCTTTTGCTACTTGTGAAATATTGGGTTGTGACCTCTTGGATTTACATTTTGAAAGGACTTTGGTATATGGAATGACTTTGGCATGTCATCTCCGGGTATTTATGTATGAGAAGATGATAATAGTTTATTTATGAAAAAGTTATGATTAACTATGTCCAATATCGAGGGCGTGACACCACAGCTCAAGAGACGCTGATAATAATGTTATACTAAAAACCTGTCCTCCTTTGCATCAAATATCAAATATCACATGTTACATATTACTTCTACAACAATTCTTGTAATTGTTTTCTGAATACAAGGAAAGTGCAACATACGTAATTGGATCATTACTATTGCTCATTCTAGTAAGAGGTGCCATATTATGAATGTATTTCCAACCTCTACGATGGACGTGCATGGTTGCTAGGAAGTTTCTAAAATTTAGATCTAGTGTATACAATCTTCGTGTCTTCATGTCTGTAAGCCTATCTAGGAATTTATGTACGTAAAATAAGAGGCTATAACTCTACACCACCACCAATTTTCGTGTCTGTTGTGGTCCAGTATCACTGCGATGGGGAACTTTTACACTGGAGCAGCTCTGTTTTGGAGTAATACAACTCCCATTATGTATTTGCACACTATTATCGAACATGATCTTGTTCATAGCATTCGAATATTCTGTGAACAGAAACAGGATAAAAAAACTATACGGAACAAATCCTTAGTAATTCCAGCTGCAACAGTTACCTATGGCTTCACTAACATACAAAAACATAGCTAATACAAGTGATTAAACTTCTCATTTTGTAATGTGTATTTAGTTATTTCCGGACAAGTGGTCTATTTCTCACAAATAGCAACTTTACATTACAAGCTTTGTCTCCCCAAATTGCAAAGATGCAAGGAGGCATAAGAAGGAAGAACTGAATGACTTGTGAAAGTAAACTGCAAACCTTGGTGCTCACCAACGGAAGTGACAGTAACCACAGCTGGAAATGGAATTCACTCGATGTCGTGGAACGATGGCAAGACGGCCATAATCGGGTCCCCATAACCCACAGGGTCTGTCAAAAAACAGTGTAAAAATTAAGCATAGTGATAACAAACCAATACATCAACTCCTGGAAGTACTTAAACTACAGTACAAGATAAAAAAAAACAACGGATTGTGATTTTGGCACTCCAAAAATTGATGGAGGGGCTCCAAAACTGAACTGTGTTGATACACAAAACGACATCGTTTTGGAGCCCCTCCATCAATTTTTGGGGTGCTAAAATCAATTTCCACAAAATTCACCCTTTTCTTTCCTTCCTTATACTCTTTCTTTTTATTCTATTCAACTTTGTTCGTTACTGCTTAGGAGATAGAACGTATAGAAGCAGCATCACCTCGGTTATATAGCATGTCGCTATAACATAAAAAGATAAGTGTTTGAAGACGAGAAGTAAATTGATACAAAATGGCATCAGCTAAGACTATTTCCCCCAATTTTTACATTAACAAGGCCAACAGCCCAACACTACTATGCTTCCTCAATCCTTCAAGGACCACTAAATCCACAACCAGCTTATTCACCCACGTAATGTTTGATTGCATAGCAGGTCAGTTAAGTTTGTGGATTAAAACTTGATAAATTATCAACCAAACTGAATCATGACAGTTTAAGCACTTCACTAAGTTTCAGAAAAACAAAACTGACCAGTTTTGGTCCCCATTAAGTATAAAATTGGAGACAGACTTCACCTTCGGCATTAGACTTGGCAACCAGAGCTTTCAACATTGCGCAAAAAAAAAAAAAAAAAGCAACTGCTGCAGGCAGTAAGAAACCCACAAAACAAGTCCATGTGCCTAAATCTATAATTTCTCTTACCACCACTTTGTTGAAAATGGCATAAAAAATAGATGCCACGTTACAAGCTATATTAAACACTGACAGCAATTGCCACAAATTTTTACCTTATACAGAAACAAATTATGTACACTTTCCAACATACTCGCTTATCAGGGGGAATAAGCAGGAAATATTCTGTCATTTTTTGAAATAAGAAAGACACAGCACAGTGTATGCCTTGCACCAATGCACAAATATGTCAACACCTTGTAAAAATGGTCTACAATTAGTCATTGTATTTCAGCCTAAGAAATCTTGCCCATTTCCTGAAGCAATTTGAAATGCTGAAGATACCAATCAGGAACTTATGAATAAAGAAAATCAGACATCATACCTCCCTCATTGAAGAGATACTTTAAGACCTCTCCATCCACATCTGACTGCTCAATAAATGTGAGAAAATAAGTTCATGAAAAATTGATCATAACTGCAGAAGCACAAGCAAAGGAGCTTAAACCGAAGGCTCACCCTCACAGGAAGTACGGTACCAAACTGATCCACGTAGCATATCACTTGTCCTTCTCTGATTACATCACCCTGTTTATTCACATAAATGGCAGTCAAGCATTTTCGATATAGGTATAAGCAGATGTGTAGAACTTGGTTCCAGTACTGCAACAATTAAAGAACCGGGAATAATCACAGAATCGTTCAGCACTTCGAACCTCTTTGCAATTTAGAGGTTTCCTCACTCCTTTATGTGTTCTGCTCCTTTGGAATGAGCCAACCTGGGAGGAAATAAGGGGTAATTGGTTAACAGGAAGAAGTTATACTAACAAATCCGAGGTGAAAGAGGCCCTGACTATGCTTACTTTTGGAGACTTCACAAAAACATATTCACTACATCCAGAAGCCTCCAGTGCAGCTAGCTTCGCCGATTGTTCTGCAGAGACATTTACAAATGGACTCATTTTTTCTGTGGAGGATTTTGGAGGTAGAGGCGGAGGTGGTGGGGGTGGTGGTAGGGAGGGAGCAGGAGCTGCTTCACTTGTTGGGCTGCTGGAAACAGGTGCATAAGTTGTGAGATAATCTACAGCCATGGGAACTTCTGCGGCACCTATATTACGCTTCAGATGCATTTCAAAGTCTCCAACCTATGACGAAGAAATGAAGGCTAGATCAACTATGAGGTCGTATAAAGCAGGACACTTTCAACAATCCCAAAAGATTAATGTAGAGCACAATCAGCGGCATCATGTTTTCGTGTTAAAAGAAGAAATTCATACCCATAAATTCCTCCAGAGTGGGTTTTTAACAAGCGGAATCATCACTCCCACTTGGGGAGTACAATGCTGTCTAGACCCATGCATTTTGAGTCATCTTGTCCTCAAGAAACAAGGATAGGAGATGAAATACTGATGTACCAGCAATTTCCACACATAAAATCCTCTCAATAAATCTTAAACCTAAGTCATGAAGCAACTGGCTTTACCCTGCTATTGGCGCTGTTGAGACCCTTTCTACCACATTTCAAGCACGTTTTGAGTAGTTTCTAAACACTTTTACAAAGCATGCATTCCAAAGTTTTCATCCACCCACCACGCTCATTTCTCCCTAGACAACTGCTTAAAAAATTACATCGTAGCATATTGAATCAATGAGCACTATCGTATCTAACTATCAAACATCCACGTTCACTTTCTCCCACAGCATAAGCAAACCATTAATTCACCCATGATTTGGGAAAAAATAGAACAAGCATAGGTGCCTATGTATTTACCTTTAGTTTCAGCTCAGCAACCTCCGTTTCGTCACAGACCTCCAGAATCAACGCCTGATAAAAGAAAACAAAGGCACTCTAGTAATGGTTCTAGTCAAGATTAGAGAAACCATTGAACCAATAGACTTCCAGTAGAAGAAAGAAAGAAGTGAAACTACCAACAATTTATGTGCAACATCAAGGCAAAACTCAGTGAGGAAAAGTAAACCATGAACTGGCTGCAATGGGCATCAAAAAGCCCAAAGTGCCTGATTTTATATTGAAACAAGTTGAATTTCAATTAACTTCATAATCTTTGACATCCTTAAAGGCATTTTATGTTGTGAACACACAACCAAACAAAATTCAGTTATCATCTAATCAATGAGAATTTACAAGGCCAAACATCTCCCTCAGTTAATTGCCCCAGGAATGGCATGAATCATGTGCATCTTTCTTCTATGCTTGGGCGTTGCGGCTTCTACTCACATACAAATTTGAGAAACAAAATTACAGAGTATTAATCTACGTTATAGCCCCAAATAGCCACTACTTGAGGTAAGGTCATTCCCTCAAGGCACATCTATATTCTTCACAAATTACACTCACCTTTGAGGTGACTTTCAGTATAACAGATGAAAATCTAAGATCCTAAGCTAAGTGTTCTAGATGTCTCGTAAAGCAGCAAGAGTTAAATCCATACTGAACGTTTAAAGCAACGGTAACATAGAGTGGAAAAGTTTTGAGCCTTTGCCGTGACGCCCACATATGCATTACTGCACTGAGGTTGAGGTATAAATCAAAAAACGTAATAGTACCTCGAAAAAAAATGCATGATGTGAAAGACATGAAACTGCAGTAAATAACACTTCAGTAATAATCAAGTTTACCATGAAACTCTTTAATAAAAATCAATAAACAAATCACAAAGTTGTAACTGAATAGCTGGCTTTTGTAAATATAGACTGACCTCAAATCCACTAGGGAAGGTTGCACGTGGCAAAGGATTCTTATTGTGCGATCCTTGTCGTACGCCATCTGATGAAGTGCAACGTTATGGTTTTCAGATAATTGGATAAGAAGGGAAGTTGAAATGCATAAAAAAAGAAAAGCAACTACATTTACATGTCTAAATTGTGTACATACACTATACACAACTACGTAAATCATGACATCAAATAGTCGGCCTGTTCCTTATCCATACTCCCTAAGGAGACGTCTAACAAACTTCAACTTAAAAGCAAACAAGTTCACTTAAATTTTAACTATGTAATGTACCTATGCCCCAACATTGGACTTATGTGGATATCATAACTTTAATAATCAGAGAAGCGAATTGGAAAACAGAAATATGCAATTAAATGACCACTAAAATCAAGAGAAAACAATAGTGCACAAACTTACAGCAGCTTGCATTCTGTCACCAAAAGCAACTAAACATGCACGTGCATTTCGAATAAAGCAACTCACCATCAGACATAGTCATCGAGGTAGTTTCCAACGTGTTTGCACATGATACTGTCATTCCTTCCTGCCTTATTGGAGAAGCAAGCTTCCCACCAAGTGCAAAGCTTTGGTTTCGTGATTTACTTAAGGTAGGCGAAGAGACATTATGCAAAGCAACCATGCAAGGTCTCTTAAGTATGGATTGCACATGTGATAGACTGCCAACAGAACCTACAATACAATGATTAACTTATCAGCATCAAGTTGCAATCCAGAGCTTTTCTTATTAAAAAAGAAGAAAAGAAAGTTGCAACCCAGGCCTATACTGGAGTTTATTGATATGTTGTGTTGAGTGGAAAATAATAGGTGAACACTGATCTATATGGTAAAGGGACAGATAAGGAGAATCTTTAAATCTCATATATGAAATAAAATGGAGTTGCGTAAAAAGATCAAACACGTGATATGCCAAAACTCTATGACGTGTCAGCAGTCCTTATGATTGATAGAGTTGGGATCTCATAGAAGAATGACTGGGGCCGAAAAAATCATATGTTGAATGGTAGAGTTCGCGTAGATATATGTCAAAAGATTTATTAAAATTTAAAACTATGTATATGAACTCCTGCAGGTAAGTTAGGTAACATATACACTGATACACAAACAAATTACTTGATATTGTACTGTTTAGTAGATATTAAATATGTGGGTTTCTACGCTTAAGTTGTTGTTTAGGCAGGGACTCATGAGTATCTTCCTTTGAAACTTGTATGGTTCCTAAATGCATGTGGGCTAAAAAGCAGCATTCACCAAAGTCTGAAGTCTCTGAAACAACAAATATTAGCAGCCAACTCGCTACTTTTCCTGAAATAGATTTAGGATGAGAGTTTCAAACAAACTGCAAAACAATGTGTCAGGACCACCTCAGCTGCAATACCATTTCCATCATTAGTTTGTTCAAACATAGTACAAACAATCATCTCTTTCCCTCCTAAAAGTTGGCCAGAACAAACTAAAACATAGCTGAGGTCTCTGGATGCAGGAGAAAGTCTGCGAACACAACAACATGCCCAACATGCCTATATGGCACTGTTCCATTCACAACCGGATGGATTGCTAGTTTTCATCTGCCAATGAGACACTGCCACATAGGCATGTTTTTATGTTCCTAGACCTCCTCCTGGATTCAAATTGCCCACGTCATCTGGAAAGAAACTGTTAGGATTTGTCCCACATTTGTTAATTATCTCCTCCAAAACTAGTATATGAGTCTGGGCGGCTTCTCCACTCTTTGCCAATTGGTTTGGAGTTGGATGCTATAACATGGTATCAGAGCTAGGATTTCGGAGAATTTGTTCCCCCTTGTTTGTGCCATAAGTGCACCGTTGTTTGTTGTGATCCAAGTGTTGTGGATCCTTTGTTTACCACTCCACATGCGAGTCAGGGGTCGCACGTGCGGGGGAGTGTTGAGATTTGTTCCACATTTGTTAATTATCTCCTCCAAAACTAGTATATAAGCCTGGGCGGCTTCTCCACTCTTTGCCAATTGGTTTGGAGTTGGATGCTTTAACAGAAACACATAGACGGCACGGCTATAGTATTATAGAGAGGCCGAACCGACACGATCTTGATTTCATTCTTAGGTTTCACTCCGTCACATGTTCTACGACTGTGAACAGGGAAATGTTATGGTGCACATTAAAAAACATCGCACCACAGGATATATCTGAAACCATTGTTGTAATACATCACTGACAAGGATCAAATCATATCACCATAATCTTAGCAAACTCCGAGACTAATCCATAATTACACGAAAACAAGACCGAGCTCCTAGCAAGAGATCGTACCACATAACAACAAATGATTGCGAAATTTCTGCGTCGTGATATGAATTTTAGAAAAGGAGGGAAAGAGAATTTACAGTTGAGGGAGCGCAGAAGAGCGGCGGACTCCATGGCAAATGCAGAAGGTGAAGAAGATCTCTCTCTCTCTGAGAAATGACACGAGAAATTAAGTCAGGTATGAGTCTATGACTTTGGTTCTCTCTCTCTCTCTCCTCTCTCTCTCTCTCTCTGAGAAATGACACGAGAAATTAAGTCAGGTATGAGTCTATGACTTTGGTTAAGTGGTGGTATTGTGTGACTTCGAAATCTCCGCCGCTCTCATCAATTTCTCCGAACACGTTCTCCGAACTCTCCTCTCCGTTTGCAGAAAGAGTAATCGATAATTACGAGGGTACTATCTGTATTTTCAAGATCCACGTGTTATGTTCGGTGGGATAACAAAAGTTATTTTTGGTGTTCTACCACCGCACCTATTACCTACCCAATCACACACTCATACTTACAACAATTAGGGTGGAACCCGCATATACTACACATTCAGTGTGTGTGGACCCACCCTTATTGTGAGTATGAGTGTGTGAATAGGTGTGTAAATGGGTGTGGTATTAGAATTTTCCTTCTTTTTTTTTCCCGAGTTAACTTGCGCGCACGTCAGCTAATTCCAGACAAACTCTCCAGTGACCTTGGAATGTTAAGCCTCCCTAAGAATTTGAACATGCGACCTCATGTAGAACAATCACTTATTTGCTTTTTCATGCTCATTTTGTCAAAACTCCTTAGATTTAATTATTTGGTGGATTTGTGGCGCCCAATGTATGTTCTGAATACTGTACCAGTCAGGGTACCGATTTTCTTACTGGTATGGTACGTATCGGTCAAATACCGGGTATCGTTTCAGATTGATCACTATTAGTGTTATTTTCTTACTTAAAAGAATTTATAGTATAATATACACTTTTTTTAAAATAAATAAAAAATAAATAATCCGGTATTTGTCCGGTACCATCAGGTATTTGCCCGATACCGTCCGGTATTTTCCCGGTACCGTCCGGTATTGTCCGGTACTTGAAGAAAAAAATAAATTTAAAAGTAGTCCGGTACTATCTGGTATTGGCCGGTACCGACCGGTATTTGAGCCGGAACGAAATTAGAAGTGTAGAGTACCGAATTCTGTCAAAAACGGTACGTACCGACCGGTATGGAACGGTATAGATAACTTTGGTGGCACCGCCACTTAATGTCCCAACACCGTTCTCTATCACACATTTTTATCAAGTCCATAGACTTACTCATGGATAATGTCTATCACACATTCTTGTCGAGTCTATATACTTACTTGTGGATAATATTTTATTTTTGTCATACAATATACATCAACAGGAGTTAGTGAGGTGTTAGTATGTTAGTCAATGGGGATTCAGAGACTATCATAGCCCTAAACACCAAACCTACTCCCTGTGGGACTCAAACTCAGGTCACCACTTGTAACATCTCGTCCCACATCGGAAGTCTACATGGATGATCTTAGACATATAACAAACCTTTTGGACATGTCATTTGGCTTGTGCATCAAAATTAAGGTACTGGGCCCTCGGATTGCTGCCATTGTTATGCTCCTGCATCACTGCCGGTAACAAAACCAAAATGGACAAGCTTTCTCTCCGCCCGCTGCACCGGGCCTTCAACTTTTTGCTAATCTATCTTCCATGGACAAAAGCAATTCCATAGATTCAGCTCCACATTGTACCTGAATATCCTAGTACATATTGCCACCATGCCTTGACTGCCTCGCCTCATGATTCTAGAATTTGTCTGGGAAGTAATTCCGTAACATCCGAAAAATTGTTTGCAATTGTTCGATAAAAACCTGAGACCTCACCGAAGCCCGCTCGCGCTACGGATTTCAAGTCAATTGTTCATTTCTAACCAGTCTCCATCGTTCACTCATTGTTTGAACATAAAACATCGAGGTTGTTTGGGAGATGAGTGGAGAGAGAGATGCGAGAGTGGAGAAAAAACTTATCGGAAACCGTGCTGGGAGAGAACGGGTGGCTCTGGGAGCCCAAGTGAACATAGAGCTCTCAGGGGTGTTCCCCTTGGGCGACTTCCTGTCTCAGTCTCGCTATGAGGTTGCCTTACCATCACTCTCAACTAACTCCATCCTGGGAAAGTGTATACAGTTAAGGTTTGTACCATCATCAGGCTATTCATACGATCAAGAGGTGAAACCGACTTTATAGCTCTTTCGACCATGGCAATGCAGATTGGTTCGGAAACCATTCTTCAAAGACCTTCAACTCTTTTTGGTGGGTAACAATTAACAAGGCTTGAACTTGAAAATTTCAAATGGGGAGGTGAGATTTTCCATTTGTCCCCCTTGTTGAACATAATTTAGAAACTTCAACCACAATCCAAAGAACAAATGGAAATTATCCAAAGACAGAACAAAGCAAACCGTGTGGAAACAAATAACTTGAGCTATATAAGTCCTTTAAGTTCATACAAAGATGCCGGAAAAGCCAACTCAATCTACAACTGCAGCGTAATCCAAAATTCTGGAGTCAAAATTCAGCAACTGACCATATAATGCATGAATTAACTCTGTGGGTAAGTGGTGAACCAATTAGTAATTGGCGAAACGCCCGAGAACTAATTACCTGTTAGGTCATTACGATTAAAAGTATTCGTTCCATATGATTCTCACTCTTCCCTTAATCTGATCGACGCCTCTTACGGTCTTACCCCATTGTTGTCACGACATATCTGACAGTAAAAGCAACAGAAGAAAATATCCCTATGAATCTACAGGCTAGAGTTCCCTCACAAAACCACTGAAAAATCTGTCAAAGAAATAAGACTGCACATAGAAGGAAAACAAGAATTATCCAACCAAATTTGAAATGAGATCCAATAAGGTACTGCCTTGGGGGCAAATATGATCCAAATAATGAAACAACAGGAGATGAAAATTGGCCTGATTTAAACTCATTAATCAGAATCCGTTAAGAAACAGCAATGGAGCATCTCCATTCTCCACCCCTTACTCTTTTTTCACTCAAAACTCAAATTTTGAGTAAAATCCCCTCAAAATCCACTCCAATTCTTGACCCAAACCTATACCAAATTGAGTTTTACTTGGATGAAGGGAGACTCAGAGTTTTACTCAAATTTCAAAAGACTATTTTTTCTTCCCAAATTGAAACCATTCTAACGATTCTTACTCAAATTTGTGCTTAGATATCAATTTGCCATTGGAGTAGAAGTATGAGTAAGGAGCTGTGATCCAAATCCAATATCATTACATAGGAAAACTAATCGTAAATACAAAATCAACTACTGCAAAATCAGAGGTAATCAATCATGCTCCATAATAATCTAAGAAACAGTACAATTCAGTCGGGAAGCTGAGAGGGATCCGATTCATTTAACCCTCAAAACTACATCGAATCACATCCGAAAGAGATCCAATCAAGCCTTGATCAAACCTAACTCACATAGTGCGCATGTGTGGTTCAAACCCTAGCGGAAATAACGGCTGGAGCAGCCGCGGCGGCGGCGGAAGAGGCGGCGCCACCGAGGAACGACATGAAGCCGGTGCTCCCCGCCTCCTGATCGTCGAGAAACAGATCCTCGGGAACCCTAAACGCGCCGTGGGCGCAAACGATCCCGATCCCAACGAGCAGGGCTGAGATGAGAAGGGATCCGACGCTGGTGAGGAACACCACAACGACGGTGGACACGACCAGGACGCCCAAGGTCTCTCGATCCGAGAACGTGCGGCCGAGTACGACGAGGGGCTGGTCGGAGGGGCGGAAGAGGTAGAGGAAGAGCCAGGCGGCGAGGAGGGAGAGGAGGACGAGGAGAGAGAAGGGATGGGAGAGGAGGGAGAGGGAGAGGACGAGAGCGATCAGGGTGAGGTAGTTGACGCGGAAGTAGGAGGAGTTTTTGCGGATGCGGGAGGCGGCATCGGAGAGGGAGTCGGGGCGGGAGAGGGAGGAGCGGTCGAGGAGCTCGGGCCAGGGGCGGCGGTTGGAGGAGAGTTGGCGGAAGGAGTAGGAGAGGCGGGTGAGGAAGGCGCGGAAGGCGGGGGTGGTGGTCGCGGAGATGGGGGGCTGCGATTGGGCGGGGTTTGAGATTGGGAGGGTTGGTGGTGCAGCCATCGAATGGGAAGATGGCTGGTGGTGGGGAGGGAGTGTGGGCTTGGGTCTCAAGTGTATAATTTACGGAGGATGCGGGTACGTTTGTTTTTTTTGGAAGTTTCAAATAAACACCTAAACTTTGGCCGCAATGTCTCGTTAATACTTGAATTATTTAATTTTTTTAAAAAAACACTCGAAGTTAATTGTCGTTATGAAATTGGGCACCTGGATCCTATTTGTGTCCATTTGGTGACGGAGAATGCACACCTGACCCATTTTTACGATGACTTGGCTCTTTTTAGCTGAGAGGACATCTTTCGGAGAAAAACCAAATCACGTGTAGAGACACATGACCACAAAACATTAGAGGTTTGAACGTCCGTCCAGGATTAACATTGGTCCATGAAAGCCAAGTCAGCAGTAAAATGGGCTATGTCTGCATTTTCCGTCATCAAATGGACAGAAATAGGATCCGGGTGCCCAATTTCATAATGGCGGTTAACTAAAGGTATTTTTTTGAAAAATTAAATAGTTTAGGTGTTTATGATACATTGAGGTGAAAGTTAAGGTGCTTATTTGCACTTTTCCGTTTCTTTTTTGGGAATTGAGGGACGGTGTTGTACAGTAGTGTGTGGCAATGAACGACTTTCGATCACTGGTTGCCGAGATGAGATCCGACTCGTCAGATGCACGATCCGATGGTTCAGAGATGCGCATCATGATGCAGTAAAACTCACTGCACAGCACCAACCCGAAGTCCCGTTTTTGGATTGCCAAAATACTTTTTGGTTCCTTTAGGGAACTGTGGTTAACTTTTAAAGAAAGTTCTAAAATCAGCCACTTTTAAAGAAAGTTTTAAAATCAGCCCAATGAACCGACAATAATAAGTGTATGAATGCATATTAAAAAGTATAAAAAGCACACAGAAATAAGTGTTTTCTTTGTCTTTTAATATGCTTATGACAATAGTAAGACCGAACTTTTAAAACTGGCATTTCGGACTGCGAGGCGCGACTGTCGTACTACTCCCGTACTACTCCTATATGACTCCGTTTGAAAGATTGTGACCTCGCATATTGGGGACGGGAGGTTGTGGGACCATGGTGTCGTTTGACAGATCTTGAACTCGTGTTCTGTAGTCATGACCACATCTTTAGCAGAATTAACACGGTGCCATTTTGCCGGATTCGGAACTCGCATTAAACGGGAAGGTTGGAGCACCTCGACTTCAGTGCTATACGGTGTCCTGAAAAGATGGTCCCATGTTGGGGAATAGAGGTTGTTTGAAAGATTGTGAACTCTCTTTTTTGTAATCGCAATAAGAGCATCCGCATTAGATTTTTTAATTTTCAGATCAAATTATATTTTAAAAGATCACTTTATTACTTTAGCTAGTCACTTTTAATATACATACTGTATCAGACTCTCTAATTTAACATCAAACCCATTATTTTATTTATTCTTCAATAATGTAATAATACTTTTCGTGCTTGAGAAAGAAGTGGGGCCAAAGCCATGTGGAGAAACGAAGACAAACACTTTAAAGGATAATAAAATATTGGTTATCCTATGAACAATTGCTTACTACTAGAGCCGAGCAACTGTAGCGTTCGTGTCTCTAACCCATGAACAAGCGAGACTGATGCATCACCTTTTTCCCCCTTTTACTTGTTATTATAGTTTTACAGAAGAAGAAACGAGCCTAGTGTGGATGCCCTAACGGAGGCCAGAACTTTAGTAACAAATTCGGTTTTGGTAGATTTACATCTCGTGGTTTGGAAACGGGAGGTTGGAGAACCCAATGCGTTGGCCTAGTAGTCAAGAGCTGAAAGGCTGGAACATCTACAACCAAAGATGTCAAAATTGACATGGCATGCCGAGTAAAAGAAGTGACATGTGAAACAACTCCAACAAAAATGTCAAATGTTTATGTGTCATTTGATATCATTTCTCTCATGTCAAATTTGACATATGATGTTGAAAAATTTCTTCTATTACTTTACTCCAAAACTTCCTAAAATAAAAAATTTGAGATGTTAGTTGGAGTGGACACCTTGAAGACGTCAAATTCAACACGTCAAATTGCCAAGTCTGTCTTAAAAAAATTTGACATCCTCAAATTTAAAGCCAAGGTTGGAGATGGGTAAATCAGCTAGTTCTGTTTTAGTTTTAGCATATGAAATCCCCTAGTGAGATACTCATCTTGTAAGGAACTTGAATGGTTATTCTAATCTTTGAGGAGCATATAGTTGTAATTGTGGGGCATTGCAGACAATTTTGCTAAAAGAAATCATGTACTGGTTAAAAAAAGTCTTTTCATTAAACTTTTAATGAAAATATACACGTTGTGTAAGTCCAATATATCATGAAAGTTTCTTGACTAAAACTAGTTTACATGAAAGAAGTACAAAGCCATTTCCGAAACGACGAAAAGAAAAAAAGAAAAAGAAAGAAAAAGAAGTACAAAGGATATAGAAGAGAGGAGGTGAAAATAAACTCAGCTATTGATATCAGCTACCATCTTTTGCGTATCCACTTGTTTCCTCTGCAACCATTTCCCACACATTAGCCATCTTCTCTGCGTATCCTGCCTGTTAACATGCATTATCCTCTTTATTCACTCATTCTGAGAAGAGGAGATCATGAGTTGTACAGAGAAAGAAAACACACACAATCCCCCAAAGGCATCTTGAACAAAGGAAGTCCGGAAAAAGGGTATTAAAATCCTCGTAAGACGTAATTTTCTTTTTTGAACCAACGGAGCTGTTCAGAGAATAGCAGTTTTTACAGCAAAAGTGGTTTATGAGAATGAAAACTGTTACACAATACCAAACGAGGAGTTACCCCATGCCTCTATTGCCTACCATTTGCTCTTTTGACTGGAAAATTTTAAAGATTGACGTTTTCCAACCGAACAGTTTGCACCAAAGTTGTACAACCACAATTTTGGCATAGTATTCAGAAGAAATAAGCAAGTTCTTTGCCAATTTGAATTTACTATTCCTGCAGCATGCACAAGGGCCATTTGAAAAACCTCACAGCCATGTCAGACAAGCTTTATCAAAATGGGGTTACCAGCTGTACATATTTGGTAAAACCACCAGTGTAACACAGTCATTCGATTTGTATGAGAAATACAAGGACAACAGCAGAGTTTCCGCAAACCAATGGTTGTTTTTCAAAACAAAAAAGTGAGAGAGTGGACTGACTTTGGAGCACTTTAAAGCCAAACAGCCCCAATAAATTATCCCAAGCTCATGAGGTTAAACCTTCAAATTCTACATCCTAGACGGGAAAAACAAGACTGCAGAAACATATGCTCCAAGAATTCAAAAACCAATCGTATAGCAATAAGGAGAAAAATACCTGATTAACTACAAAGCCTTTCAACATGCTCATAAAATCATTGTGTCTTTCTTTGTCTAGCCTTTCAAGCTCGTTCTTAATGTTTTCCTGCACACGAGTCACCCAATATGTTCACATTTTGACCCTCTTCCAATCAGCAGGTAAATAGAACAAAGACAGAAAGAAGGATATAATATAGAGAAGAAAGAAGAAGAAGAGGGAGAAGCGAAAAAGTAGAACAAGAATCTAGTAGTCCCATGGGACTGGTTCAAACATCGAGAGGCTCATCACTATCAAAGAACAAGTTTTCTTTTTCATTAAAGGCAAAATTTTCAGAAAAGGCGGAGTACTTAACAACACTTAGGAAGACCCTTAGAAAGATTTTGCATCTTTAATGAGATGCAGACCACCAACTATATCTCTCAAAGCCATTTAAAAGTCTCACATTCTCTAGTCAAAGCCGGAATGTGCAGTCACTATATTATGGCACCTACATATTGTATAAGAACAAGCTGGTACAATGGCAGCCAATTCCAAGATGAAATGATCATGATTGGAAACAAGTAAAAGCTATTTATTGATACTAGTTCTGTTTGACTCAAAGTATTTAAGAGAGAGAGAGAGAGAAGCTAAAATTCTCAATTTCGCAATCTTAGAGCATCTCCAAGGAGGTAGCAAAACCAAAACCAAAACCAGAACCAAAAAGAAATTTGAAGAGTGAGAAATGAGTGAAATGACTCTTCAAATTACCAACTCACCAAACCTAGTATTTGTAATTGATGATCAATTAATAACTTTGACAGAGCGGTTTTCTAAGAGTCAAAGAATACTAAAAGACTTGAAGTTTGAAGAGTCCCTTGGAATGCACTTTCTGCAAGTGGCACTTCAACTTGCCACACGTGTCACAAAAGCTGATTTTGATGTATCATTCTATCCCATCCCTTAGAGATGCTCTATGCAAGCCAGGGTAAGTACCACAGATGCACAGATAACTAAAATGTTTACCAGTCCTGCAGTATTCTACTTCTATGTATTGGAAATGGAACTTCGAAATTTTACAAAATCCAAAATGCATGCACCATCTGTCATCCCGGCAATTAGGATAGATTATGAAACATTATTAGTCTATTAATTATATGCTAAATACCCAAAATAAAAGGCAACAAGTGCCAGGTAGAATATCGGCACAACAGGTGTTACCTTGATCTTTTCATATTCTTTGACTGCACAACTTTTTGCATCCTCAGTAACTCTAACAGTTTCTTTCAACTCTTCTATTTTGAGAATCCTTTTCCTGTCTCCACCGAATATTTTGGATGAAGCAACCTCGAGCTTCTCAATCCTTGAATTCAACGATAATAGCTCCGATAAAAGAGTCTGTACTGTCAGCAAAGCATTTGATCTATCTGTAAATGCATTGTTGACTGCTAACATCACCCCAAGATATTCATGGAGTTTAGCCTGAAATGCACATATACAACAACTTAGAACAATAGAAACACAAGGAGAAAGCCGTCAAAGACAGATGAGAGCCCCAAACGTTACTTCTGTAACCTTAAAAAACCAAATTTTGAAGAATATTGTCGGGTAAAATTGTCAAAGAAGCTTTGACTACTTTTATAGTTAGGGAGCACCTCAGCTCAATACAGTATTCATAAATCAAAAAAATACAGAAAAGTTCAAATCCTTTACCAAATGTTTGACTGTCTGTGCATTTAACTCTCGATACAATCTGCTGGCTTTCACAGCAGCAGTTGCCACATTTTTCATGTCAGCAGCTCGCACTCTTTGAGAGTTATACATGGCTTCCTCCGTCTCAAACTTCGTGAGTTTGACAAAAGCCAAACCCAATTCCCCCATCGTTTCACCAATGTCTTGCTGAGCTTTGACAAGTGACTCAGCCTGACGAATAAACAGAGGTTACCAAGTTGTCAGTTGTGAAGACATCCGCTCATCTTTCAGTCATTTTCTACTAGAACTTCAACTAATCCATTGATTGCAAGTTTCTAACCCCATTAACCTTTAATTCAACAAACGAAGCATGAGTGGAATGGTCATGTCAAGTTACAATTGGTTGGGGGTAATCAAATTTAGCCCTGGCCACCAAGCTTTTAACACTGCATGTTCAAGCTTGCTTCTTTCAATTCAATCACTCTTTTTCATGTTCAATATGCTAACGCATGTATCTACAAGAACCATAACCCACCGAAAAAGATAATCCCAGAAAGGGTCATAGTTCAGCAAGAACGAAAACAAATCACCAATAGCTAAAGCTTCAAATTCGGTTCAATTTCCTACAATGCCTCCGCTAATTTCCTTCAATATTCTCACATTGTAACTACCCAAAATGGCTATATAGCGACATGACTAAATCCTATGCTTCATCGTGATAAGCAACAAAACCATATAATCCAATCAAAGTGTGTAAACAAAACATATCAAAAAACCAAAGTAGGCAACAGTCTAACAGATCAAACTGACCTGTTGAGACACACTACTGAGCTGCAGCTCAAACTCCTGCAACCTATCTTTCCTCTCCAAAAACTCCTTATCTTCCTCCACCACAAGCGGCTTCGTCCCGCCCCAATCATAACTAACCGACTGCTTCAACTCCTTAAACATCCACAACAAATCCCTCCCCCCTCCCCCTCCCCCTTTCCCCACCCCCACTGGCTGCACCGGCACCACCTCCCTCGACTCCCCCTCGAAAACCTTCCCTTCCACCCGCAAAAACACCCTCAACTCCTCACTCCTCCTAATCACCGGATGCGCAGCAAGCCTCCTCAAGTACTTCTCCAACGCATCCCTCCTGTACTCCACGAACTCCCCCTCCTGCATCACCTTACTCTCCACCACACTCTTGTCCGGCCGCAACGGGATAAAAAACCCTCGGTACGACTCCGACAACCGGTCCGACAAGCTCACCACCTCCCTAAACCGTCTCCTCACGCTGAATTCGGACCCCCCGAATTCCTTCAAGTTCGTCCTGGTCGTGACCAAATAAGTGTGATACGTGTTCGATCCGGGAACGAGCGAATTGGACAGCTCCAGCTCTTTCTGCGGGTCGGACACCGAGATCCGAATGTACTCGGACCTCGACGGCGAAACCGGCGACGTGGAAGGCTCGTCGAGGGAGGCGCGATCGTGGCCGTTGATTAGGTCCCGGTCGAAGGATCGGAAGACGGCGTCGGCGTAGGAAGGGGGTTCGAGGATCGATTGGAAAGAGGAGGAGTTGAGGTTAAGGCTAGGGTTAGGGTTGGGGGGTTGGAAAATGGACTGCGGAGACGAGGACGGGGGGTAATCGTAATCGTCCGTCGAGATCTCGGCGAAGGGGAGGGAGAGGGGATCGGAGAAGCGAGCGGCTTCGGAGGCGGCGGGGAAAGAGGCGGGGGAGGGATCGTCGTCGAGGAGGAGGGTTTCCATGTGCTCTTGGGATGCGTAGAGGTGGGATTCTTCTTGGTTGTCGAATCCCATCATTGTTCTGTTAGTAGTCTTCTTGATTGAGTGGAAGTGGAAGTGGAAGTGGAAATGGAAATCAATTGGAACGGAATTTGGTTCGTATCATGCTTGGAGGGATTTGCCAGAGAGTGATTTTTTATTTTTCTTCAGCGTTGAAGCTAACTTGCGCCGGAGGTGATGGGAATCATCTGAGATAGACTTCTGTAGAAGGAAGACGATGACGATAAGGACGTGGACGAAGGATTGGGGCACCTGGTTTTCGGTTAGAAAAAGCCACGGGTACGTGGGAGCGTGTACTATTGTGCATATATAGGTTTTGTGGGGTTCATCTTGGGTCATACAAAAATGATTCGAAAGTCCATTATTTTTAAGATATTTTTTTATGGAGTCGTGTAAAAAAATCAGCTCAATCCGATATCAGTAAGTATTTTTTCGGAATTTGTAAGGGTGAAACCTTTAACTGCTCAGTTTTTTCCCTACAAATTCAAAAAAAATCTTTAACGATATCAGGTCAAGCTGATATTTTTTTATAGGATTCTATAAAAAAATATTTTTAAAATAATGAACGGTACGAATCATCTCTGTGGAACCTGAGATGAACTCTATAAATCTCATATGTGCATGATATATACATACCATATGTACCCATAACAGTACTCGGTTGGTTACTACTACCAAGAAGAGCCGTGCTACTTGCACATACTCTTACATTTTTACATAGATTTTGCACATACACTTTTATGGCCTTACCTCGAGTTCCACTAATATAATTCGAATCGCTCATTATTTTTAAAAATATTTTTTTAAGAGTCCTGTAAAAATCAACTCGATAGGAGATCAATAAAAACTTTTTTAAAAATTGTAGGTTGAAATAGACTGAATCACCACGTAATTTCTGAAAAAGTCCTTACCAATATTCTATCGAGTTGATTTTTTACAGAAACTCTTAAACAATTAATATTTTTAAAATATATGAACGATTTAAATCATATTAGTAAAACTCGATGTGGGCCGGTTAAGGATATGTGCATGATCTTTTCGGAATTCGGAATTATCTGAGTCCTCAGGTTTATTGTACCAAGAAAATCCAATAATGGAGACATGGAATTTGATGTGTAGTACGACGTCGTTGTTAAGAGTTTTCTCTGCGGGAAAATAATAATGTAAAAATTGGTTTTGTTAGTTCCAAAAATGTAGTGTGTAAAAAGGCTTGCATCTTGCACATACAGTTGTAAATGAACCGAGCAGTTCACGAGCTCGGCTCAGCTCGTTAACGCTTGAGCTCGGCTCGTTTACGTGAGCTACTCGGCTCGTTAAGGCTCAACTGACTCGAATTGTTTAGTAAACGAGCCGATCACAAATCGAGCTCCTCGTTCGATGAAAACTCAGCTCGCTAAGGAAAGTTCCGCTCATTTACAGCCCCTCCTTGGTACAAGTTTTATTCACAACAATTATGAAATTAACAAAGCAATGTTGGCATTAGCAACAACGGAACTCTGTTCCTTTGTAAAATTTCGATGGATGCTGAAGTTTGGGTCATAGGGATGGGCTTATGGTTGGTTTTTGAAAGGCTAGTCCACCTACTTTGGATCCAAGGCAGAATTTAGCTTGGCCCAAAAAACCACATCGTAAAAGCATTCGTGCTCTATGTCAGTCGCACTATGTTCTTATGTGGCTTTCATCACTAGATCTCATGGAAAGACAATAATAGACACAAGGGGAAAAAAATTATTTTCAGGTTCTGAAATCTTTCATTGGCAGATTTCTAGTGGTGTATTTCGACGATATCTTAATTTACAGCCAGTCAGAAGTTGAGTTCATTCAAGGGAAGGTAAAGAACAAAAGCAACATTATATTTCCGTTTGAAAAAAAGAAAAAAGAAAAAAAAGAACGAAAGCAATTTGGCAACTAAAATGATACTCCAAGAAAATGTCACATATCTGAACTCCTAGGTTGTGTTTGGTTGACTGGAATAATTTTGGGGAACAACTGAATTGCGATCCTTGAGTTTCCAAATTCACCAAAATTCCAAATAATGATTCAGTTTGTAACACATTATTATGACGGTTTTTTAGCCAACCAAACATCACAATTCAAAACCCGCAATATAATATTAAATCGTTTATATTTTAAAACCCGCAATATAATATTGCTATGCAAAAAAATCAACTTGATCGGAAGTCGATAGATATATCAAAATTTGAATTTTAGTTTATAAAATTGACGATCTGATTTCTGTCAATAATAATAAAGATAAACTTTTAATTTTACAAAGCAAACTTTAGTTTTTGATACTTCTATCAATATCCGATCAAGTTTATTTTTTGCATGGACACACTTCTATGTGGAGTCTACAAGATGAACGGTTCAGATCAACAATAAATATACGGTAGGACTGAAAAAGGTGGTGGTGGAAAAGTGAGGTTTTCCACTGCCGGTGGAAAGAATTTAATCTCTTAGCATTAGGGGGAATGAACAATTTATTCCAACCTTCCACGGAGGCCAAACATTCCAAACCTTGGAAACTGCAAAAGGGTTTGTCCGATTATTAACTTCAAACTCCCGACTAGTCAAGGTGCGCACAAGTTGACTCGGACATCCGATTATCAAAATATATATAGATAAACTACTATACTGTAACAAACCGTAAGTTTTTATAATAATAATAATATTATTATTTTAGTAGTAATAAAATTATTTCCTTAATATATATACATATATGTATTTAATTTTTTTTTCATTATTGCATGCAATAAAATACATGAATGCATGAATTTCTTTTTTACTACACAAATGCATGCATGCACATGTACGCATCTCTTCATCTCCCTCACCTCACTCGCCTGCAGCCTCCTCCTCTCTCACAGCTCCATCTCTCTTCTGCAATTTCTCCCTCCATTTCCTTAACCTCTAAGAAAACCCAAGTTCATTCCCCCTTGCTCCAAACCAAAATTCATTCATCACCAAGCCTAATCCGAATTTAGAACATTCTTATCCCCCTAATACTTCCTCCCTGCTCATAAATTCAATCCTATCTCGTCCATTTCAAAGCCCAAGAGATCAAACCTTCATAAATGCCATCTTATCACCTTATTCAAAATTCACCTATAAATACCTCACCACTTAGGCCACGAACTCACCCCTACATCCTTCATACTCCACTGAGCAGAATTGAGAGAAAAACCGCGGCCGATTGAAGCTCCAAGGTATGGAGTTTTAGAGAGAAAAAGAAAGAGAGAGAAAAGTGGGTTTGTATCCTAGACCCAAACGAAATCCAATTCAACACTTCCAATCACTTCCCTCCACTCCTAGAATTTCCAAAAAACTATCAATTCGAGCCCAAGGTCCCCCGATCAAAGAACCAGAAGTCATCTTCTCCAAAATTCAAGTTTCGGTTTGTGAATCAATTTGATCCAATCGAGGTATTATAATCCATTCCAACCACTCCTTTATGTTCATTAAGTGTTTTTAGGTATAACTCATAGACCCTTATGGTCCCATGCATCGAAAACATAGCAAAACAACCAAAAAAAGGGAATCTGGACAGTACCTCGCGGCCGCAACCTTCGGGTTGCCCAACTGCAATAACCAGAGGTCAAAATAGTTCGACCTTGCGGCAGGTTCTGTTTTAATTCGAAATTGTTTTGACACCTCCCAAACACCATTTTTGACACCCGAACCATTTTTCCTAGACTCCTCACACTTCAAAGATCATAATTTGTTAATATCATTTTTTTTATTAGCTATTTATTAAAATTTTTATTTGTTTTCATTCAAAGTTTACAAACGAAAAATCTTTGTGACCTTCCGAACATGTTTTTAACACCCAAACTATTTTTCCTAGACTTCTCGCATCTCAAAGATGATATCTTGTTAATTTTATATTTTATTTATTTATTTTAATATTTATTATTATTTTTACAATGTTTTCAAACAAAATTAACTTACGACCTTATAAACTATGTTATTAATGCTGAGTAAATTTTTTCTAGATTCCTTACATTCCAAGGATGAAACGATATTGACCTCAATATATTTTAAATCATTAGATTATTTATTATCTATTTTTTTTACTTTCGGCAACTTTTATTAATATCTTTATATAAAAATAATTTCGCGACCCTCCGAACCCAACTCTCAACACTCGAACATGTTGCATAGGACCTTTAGGACTCTTATTAATATCATGTTAATTATTCTAATATTTTTACCTAATTAATATATATAATTAGTTGTTTAATCAATCAAATTTCTTAAGAATAATTAATGAGAGCCTGTAAAAAAAAAATTTATTTTATTTTTTAGTTCTTACTTTAATTTTGACATCTTGGCCATACAAGACTAAGGGCAATGGCCCATTTATAAAAGGTTGTGCGATTGCATTGCTTGTTAATTGTTTTAATTATTATTTGATTTAATTATATATTGCACCGAT
Organism: Rhododendron vialii; assembly: GCF_030253575.1. Lineage (NCBI taxonomy): Eukaryota > Viridiplantae > Streptophyta > Magnoliopsida > Ericales > Ericaceae > Rhododendron > Rhododendron vialii. The sequence goes on along the minus strand of NC_080565.1, from coordinate 37,372,613 downwards.
ACTTGATTAAATACTAGATTGGACCCTAGAGACATAGGGTGGTATGCAAATAGAATTCACCTAGACGATGCTAGGTAATGGATGAATCGAAAAGTTTTATTTTTAGTTGCCTGCAGGCATGATTTTGAGATGTGATGAGTTGGATGTGGTGATTTGAAACTGGCAAAGTAAGCCCAGTGATGAGTGATGATATGAGACTGGCAAAGTAAACCCGGTAAGCCCAGTGATGAGTGATGATATGAAACTGGCAAAGTAAGCCCAGTGATGATTTTTTCCAAAATTTAAAATTCTATTAATATGAATGAAAACACGGCGGCAGGAGGTGAATCTGCACCTTTCACAAATCACATGGTATTATGTGCACACTTTTAAACCATAACGGGTGTATTTACACATGACCCAAATCACAGGGGGTCAAAGTAGACTTTGTCCAAAAATGAAAGATGGATCTCTTAAAATGGACTAGATGATACCGTTTTGCTATTTTTGGGCCTTTTTTTAGGCTAGTTTTGATGATCCAACCCATTTATTATTTGGAGCTAGTTTCGAATATGATCATACCAAAAATTAAGCTGATCGATACTGTAACGACCCTGATTTTTGGTAAATAAAAATTTCGTTAAATATTTAAATTTTATTTTAATTAATTGGATTTGCTTCTAAAAATTTCTTTTTAATTTTAATAATCCATCATAATTAGATTTGAGACTTATAAAGCGGTGCATAAGATAGGCGAACCCTAGTTATGATTCGGGCATGATAAGCTTCATTTTATTGTAATGAGAGAAATACACGCTGGATACATAACTTATGTGCAATCCGCGACAAGAAAAGAAAGTGATCTCATGGGACTAGGCATAGCTAGTGGTTGGGGAGGAAAGATCTTATGGATAAGATCTTAGATTTCACATAGGGCTAATGGATAGTACTCCAATAAACTGGTTATGTGAAATATCCTTGTGTTACTTTTTCGCATTTCTGATATCCTGCTGTTTGCTAACTGTAAAGTAAAAGGGGTAGTTGGGTTGGATTATACTACGGGGTGAACTCTATCACTCAGGCACGGATTGTCTGGCATCCGTGCCAGATTTTGCAGAAAATCAAGAAGAGACACAAAATCCCGAAGGCGAGCACTTTTATGCAGAGGAGAATCCAAAGGTGGGAGTCGAGCCAGAATACGCTTGGGATCCGTATCAAGCTTAGAAGACGGCTATGTTATTTTGTCTAGTTTATTACCACAAAAGCTATTTTTAGTATTTTCACAATGGGTTGTAATAAATGAATCATTATGTTGAATTATCTGTTTTGGATTTTGAATTTAATTTAATAAATTTTTAGAAATTAATATTTAATACCTCCAATTTTATTTCCGAAAATCGGGTTTTCGATTCATCTCAATAATTCTCAAAATTTAACACAAAACTACTAAACACAAAAAAAAAATTAAATAAGAACAAAAAAAACTTAATCCAGTAATCCTCCATTCAAACCACCCATAAACCCTAATTTCTTTCCGGCATAGAAACAAACGATTCCAACATGGGTCCCATCATTCTATCTTAAAGTGGAATATGAGATTACATGCCACTTTGCCAAAAATGAAGAAGAAAGTGAGAACAAATTCTAGCAATAAACCTGTGCAATGTACGGCTAAGCACATGTAGATAATATTAATCTGTTATTTCAAAAGAAGAAAACTTGTAATATACACGATATGGGAGAAAAATAATTAATTCGTACGTAAATGACAATAATGAAAGTTGAAAAATCTTACCTTGAAAACATAATCGGAGCACAGTTTAAAAAACCCTTTAATTGAATCTTCAGGAAGTTGCAAAAACTCCCTTTGGTGAGACACAATATTTGTGAAATGCAGGAACCAACCGACTAACCTAAGGAAATTTCCAAATGATGTCGTTGCTGAGCAAATTGAAGAGATAATCTCAAATTAAGGGATCCCATTTTCTTGTATCTTAGGGTGGAGCAATTTTGGTACATTGGTCTGTGCTATAATGTTACCAAGTAACAAATGTCCCACTTAATTTATACAGGGTTAATGTAAGTTTTATCATACTTGAATTAATGCATTCGATCATTTTCTCTTGCCAAAAACTTGAGAACTTTGTATAGAAGTACTTACCGTGAACACAAATAGGAGGAAGAAACTTTTTCTTCTTTAGTCTAGAGATGGAGAGAGAGAAATACTACGTATGAAAACAAAAAAAGTATGAACTTTTATGGTCATGTTTGGTAGCCATTATATTTTTTGTTTTCTGTTTTCATTTTCAGAATTTTTAAAAATTAACCTTGAAAGTTTATTTGGTGCACTACTTTCACTTCCCAATTCTGGTAATCACTTTCACTATTTTCATAATTTAAGAAAGTAACAAAACTTAACTTCCACTATTTTTAGAAACAAAAAACCGGCTGCCAACTTCATTCCGCTACAGTGCCAGAGGCCTTGAGCTCTCTTCAACTCTTCCCAAACCAGAAATTGGTTTCCATAACAGATCTCTCTCTCTCTCTCTCTCTCTCTCTCTCTCTAGGTCTACGACATCGAAATGGCGGTGATCTGAGGTTTGCTTCGGTCCTTTGATTTCTTCTTTTATTTCCGTCAAATTCATGCGTTTCTCCTCATGATTCTTTGTGTTTCTGTTGTCTGCTCCCCTTTTCTTTGATCTGTAGTTAGTTTTTGGTCTACGATGAATTTTGAGGGCGATTTCCTTGCCCATTCAAGTGACTCTGAATATCTGGGAATTTGTGGGGGACTAGTTCTAATTGCAATCTGATTGGAGAACAAGTTTTGGTACCTAAGGACGTTGCTCCTAATCTTCAATACCTTCAAAAGGAGAATAGTATGCTGCTTAAAGTGTTAGCTTAGAAATCTGGGTCTACTTTGCCTCTTACTGTGCATAATGGATGGTTGTATTTATGGAGGAGTTAGTTGACAACTTTTGACAACATGTTTTCCATTTTCATTTTTTTTTTATAACACGTTGACACAAACATGTTTTCCGCTTTCACTTTTTTTGAGAAAAAGTAGAAATTAATTTCAGTAAATAGAAAATAGGAAACAGAAAAGTGACAGTGTTACCAAACAGAGCCTATAGGAGTACCAATTTGCCTAGCCTTCCATTTTCCATCTTCGATGACCGATCCATCGCCATTTATTTATAGAATTTGCATCTACACAATAGTTAATGTAGCAGACCGAACCCAACGGTCCGAGACTGTTGATAAAGGAGATTGAAACCAGGGACAAGGTCGGGATTATCTGTTGTACGAGACATTGGGCTTCGGCTTCGACTTCGTTTTAACAGGTTTTCATTGAACGGCTCAGAAAATAGTTTTTTGAAAATTGCTCGGATCGAGGCCTTCTCGGTTTTTTTTTTAACGATTTCTCGCGAGTATCCCTAAAAACACGTTCTGAACACATTGAGCGGTTCGAATCATCAAAAAAATATTGGAAAGGGGGGGACCGCACGAATGCAGTCCCTTTGGAGACAACACCATCCCCCAATCCCCCAGTCACAACCCCCACTAAGCACAGGGTACTCACCCAGCCGAGTTTTAAACCCTAGACCAAGAAAATTACTCTCTAAGCCTGGTACTCGTCCCTACCAGGGTAAACCCCGGATGTGTCATGTGGACGTGCATTAACATACATTATCACCTAACCTATGCACGGATAGAGTATTCGAATATTAGTAGCTAGGTTGACTAAAATGGTTAGAAAGAAAAATCAAAAAGATTGATCTACGCATCAGAATCAGAGAAAGTTTGTTTCTTTCCCGACAGTGATGCTTAGCAGATGAAATGTCCATGTCCAGAAAAATAAGTGATTAATTAAGGTTAGGTAGAAGATAGAAGTAGTTAAATAAGAACAACAAATTATTTATCAACTTAAATGCTTCACTGATCACGTCCCGATTGTACGTTTCAAATATTCATTTGGCATACTGATTGAAACGTGTACATCTGTGGATCTTAGGCTCTGTTTGGAACTTGAGGATGAAAAGGGAAAGGGAGAAAAAATAATGATGAGAAAAATTGGAGGGAAAGTTAAGAAGAAATTTGAGAGAAAGTTGTGGTTGTTTTTCAAATTTTCCCTTCAATTTCTTTAGGAATCAGACAAGGGGAGGAAATTTTTTTAAATTTTTCCTTCTTTTCGTTTCCATCCTCAAGTTCCAAACAAAGCCTTAAATCCGTAGAGGAAGAAAAGAAGAAAAAAAAGAAGAGACAAGAAAGAACTAAGCAAAAGAATTTTCCTATTTAATGGAGTTAATAAAATAAAAAGAAGATATACTACTAGTATTATTCCCTCTCCCCCCCCCCCCCCCCCCCCCCCCCCAACCCAAAAGATTGGAGTACCATAAAAAACAATAGGCACAAGTACTTCATTTTCCTTTTCAACTTTGGAGTTTTTTCCGATAGGGTACGTATTTTTCCTTTGTTAGGTGCTTACAAGCTATATTAATTTTCCGGAGGCTCTTGAACACTTCGCTTAATATAGCTGTGGATGTTATGGCAAAACTGCCAAATTGGTGATGATCTTCAGTACTTTCAAAAGCTAGACATGAAAGTTGAAGGGCCATTTGTCTGGATTATGTAAAAGTTGCTGGCTGTATCAGCCGTGTAGTTTCCTCACCGAAGGTTTTCTTCCTCTTCTGTCATGGAGGAGTGTCTGGAGATCGGAAGATTTGGCATTCACATACCTGCAACAGATGAACAAGGTTCTGTTGATTCAGCCAGTTTCCATCAATGCTCATCACATGAAGAGCTGGTTTGGGCTTCGCTTTTATTCTTTTAAACAACAATCTGCGTATAAAGATTTGAAGCACACCATTAAGTTTGTAATTTTTGGTTTATTGATGTCCTGTGAAGTATCACTAATGATGTTGTGACTGTCATCCTTTTTGTACTTTTTCTTGTGAATAGCTCTCGTTGTGTCAATAATGAGCGGTAGAACGTTTAGTTTCTCTACACAGTATGTTGTTCTGATCCGTTTCTCTAGCTGCAGTATCAGTTTGAATAGCAAGTACTAACTACTTGAGATTCAATACCTTGTTTTTTTACCAGAAGTGCAAATAATATTATCGGTACTTGTTTGTGAGATCTACAGTGGGGAATACATGGCAAATGAAAAAGGTTTCCACATTAAATTTCTGCAGTGCGGAATACATCAGAAAGAGGTTTGAAATAGGAAGATGCAATTGTAGAGATCAAAAGTGCAGCTTGCTTTTTCTCTCTTCTTTTTTTTTTTGAAGGGCAAGGGCAGCTAGCTTGTGTGATGGGAAATGGCTACCTAGTCAATAAAGTAAATTTATTCTTAAAGTTGAGTAATGCTTGTTTACTTGCAACGCTACCAACTTTTTTTTTGTCTTTTCAGAATTGGTGTGAGGAGGATAAGGGAAGAGGTAGCTACTTAAAAACCAGGTATCATTTCATGTAACAGAGCAGCATATCTATTGTGCCAGCCCTTGTTGTTTACAAGATACTCCTCATTTATTATTTATTTTTACTGCCTACCATGTAGGACTTTGTTCCAGTTTTAATTAGGCCCCTGCTAGTGAATGTTGGGACTGATCCATAAAATTAATCGAGATGTGCGTAAACTAATCTGGACACCTAAATTATCAAAAAGTAAAAGATAAACTGTAATGCTACACACCACCCAATCTTATTATATGATATGAAGTTTTAACCTTTGGATGGCCTTACATGTGGGTGTTTACTAATCTTCCTTTCGAAACAGGAATATTCTCATTTACTTTTAGCCTCTCAGTAGACTTTCAACTTGTAATGTCTTTTGAAAGGGATTCACATAAGGAGTTTGAGTGGCTACACCAAGGTTCTGAATACCGTATCAGTTGGGATACCGATTTTCTTATTAGTACAGTAGTAATGATACGTACCGGTACTGGTAAGATACCAACTACCGTTTCAGATTTATTGCAAAAAATATAAATTACCCACATGTATAATATATTCATTTATGAAAAAGATAAATAAATATAAGAATAGTCAGGTACCGTCCAGTATTAACCGGCGGTATTTGGCCGGCATCGTCTAGTATTGACCGCTACCGTCCGGTATTGAAAGAAAATGATAAATTTATACGTAATTTGGTACTGTCCGGTATTTGGCCGGTACCGTCCTGTATGGACTAATATTTACAGGTATGGCCAATACCGGCCGGCATTTGAGCCAAAACAGAATTAGAGGTGTAGGGTACCGGATTTGGTCAATACCGGTACATATGGTCAGAAGAGGAGTTTGAGTAGCTACAAAATGAGTGCGAAATCATTTCCCAAAAAATTGTCCTTCTGAAGAAGAAGAAATTAAACATATAATAGTAAACAAGTTGAAAAACCAGAGTGACCTTTCCCTACCAGTAATCGCCACAAGAACATGTCCCATTTTTGAAATGGTGAAACCTACTAGCATCTCTAAGAACAATTTCCCGGTTTTTAATCTCCGATATATGCTTGATTGCCTCAAGGCAGTCACCAAAAACACGCAAATTCTTCATCACCCGGATTGGAAAACCCTCTGGGGTGTTCATCAGAGCAAACCCCATGGCCAACTTTTCGCAGTGGTGTGCCAAGTTGTATTCCTTTTCCTCGGCATCCATGTCGTGCAAAACAGAGCCAGTATCAGGCACATAGCCCCTTAGCTTCATTTCCGAAGTCAATTCTTTCAAGTATAAATCAATCTCCATCAACTGTGGATGGGATTCATAGCCCATACAAAATTGGTGAACTTGGTTCTTCACCTCAAACCAGCTGATACCTGGTTCCTTCTTCACCCTCCTGTCTCCAATCGCTTTCCTCACTTCCGAAACATCCTTCCATCTTTTAGCTGAGGCCTAAGTACTAGACAAAAGCACGTACGAAGCTGAATCATGCGGATCAAGCCTAAGAACTTCTTCAGCCATCCTTTTTGCCATATCAGCGTTTTTATGGATTTTACAGGCAGATAATAAAGTCTTCCATATAATAGTATCTGCCTTTACAGGCATAGTTCTTACGAAAGATTCTGCTTCCTCCAAACGTCCGGATCGCCCAAGGAGATCAACCACACAAGTGTAATGTTCTAGTCGAGGATCCAATTTTTATTTCTCTACCATCATCTCAAAGATTTCAATTCCTTTATCTTTCAATCCACAGTGACTACAAGCATAAAGCAAACTTAAAAAAGTAACATCATTTGCCTCCAACCCTTCTTGATCCATCCTATTGAACAACTCGATGGCTTCCTTTCCCTTCCCATGAAACCCATAAGCAGCAATCATTGAGCTCCACACGACAACATCAGCTTCTTCACTTTCTGAGAAGGCATTTACAGAATCGTCCAAACACCCACATCTGGAGTACATACTAACCAGTGAACTAATTACACTCGCAACCCTGCTATAGCCAGTTTTAACAGCCTCCGCATGAATGTGTTGGCCTTGGCCAAGTGTTGCCAACTCCGAACACGAACTGATTACGCTCACAAACGTAATCTTGTCAGGCGTAAAACCTGCCATTTTCAACTTATTGTATTGGTCCAAAGCTCCCTCAGAAAATCCGTTTTGAGCTCTTCCTGCGATCAGAGTGTTGTAAGCAACCACATTCGTTACAGGCATTGCCTCGATCACTTTCTCTCCTTCTCCCAAACTTCCAGACTTCATGTACATGTGAGCCAAAGAATTCCCAACAACCGAATTCAACTCCAACCCGCATTTCACCACATACCCATGAACCTGCCTACCCGAACTCAAATCTTTCAAACCAGCACGGCCTTTAAACACACTCCCAAGAGTGAACACGTCCAGCATAAACCCCAAACTACGCATTTGGGAAAACAAACTCAACCCCTCTTCGTTAAACTCGAACTGGGTGAGACCCATAACCATCACACTCCACGCCGCGACATTCCAATTGGGCATTTCATCAAACACCTAGCGCGCACTCTCCAAATCACCATTCTGCACAAACCCACCTATCAAAATGTTGCAGGAAATGACGTTCCTCCTGGGCATTACATCAAACAGCTTAACGGCAAATCTCAGGTCTCCTATTTTGGCGTAAGCGTTGAGGAGATAGTTGGTGACAGACTTGTCCGTGGCACAACCAGACGTGACGATCAACGAATGGAGCTGCTGGGTGAGGGAAAGTGATTGGGTTTGAATGCATGATTTGAGGAGGAGAGAGAAGAAGAGAGGGTCTGACCATATTTCTGGTCGGAAGGCCTCGAGTGCCTGTTTGAGGCGGCCTTTGGAGCAGAGGGTTGTGAACTCGGTGGGCACTTTGGAGGTGTTTGTGGTGGAGAGACGACGAGGGGTTGGAGTGTGCTGCGAAATGGAGTAGCTGAGAGGCCTAAGATGAGAAGAGTACTTATCCATGCATATTGGGTTTTGGTGGGATGGGTTACGTAAAAATTGGTGGTCTGCTAGTAGTATTTGGAGTAATTTTTACGGGTAATTATTTGGTACTTTAGGTATACCGAGAATATTGAATAATTTTTTAATTTTTATGCCACGCCTTATTTGAAAATTGTGGAAAGCTAGGGAAAGAAAAGAAAAATAATGAAGAAGGTAAGTGTGTCATGTTAGAGCATCCTAATTGGGCTCAATAAATTTAGACCAGATTTAACCTCAAAAATCACTTTTGGGAAGTAGCTAGTCATTTTTATATAATTATACAAAATCAGGCTCTTTAGTCTCACTCACTGCTCAATTAAATATTCAAACTCATTCCAATAAATTATTCAATCCATCCTAAGAGAGGAGAGAGAGAGGGAGAAATAATAAAATAAGAAGAAGTGAGTGAATAGTGATCAATCTAATTAGACTGGTCACTGTAACAAATGTCAAATATGAAATTGCTTTGTTGAGGCTGATTTTGTGGGATTTTGTAATATTTAGCTAGCTAAATATAATTTGTCAAAGGTTTTATTGAGCCACTGAGGATGCTCTGAGACTAGAGAGAGAAATTTACTATTCCTTATAATCTATTTGGTCCTTTTCTCTTCTTTTTCCTCTAAAACCAAAACTGTTTTAATATTAACAAAAATAATTTTGGCATTATCTCTTCTCAAACCAGAAAAGAGAGAGGAAACCTTTTAAGCTTTTCTTTATTTTCTACAAGTGTACAACACATACGCCTCAACGTTTTTTTTTAGAAAGTACATGCTCCTCACTTCTAGACATTTATTATTCCCTTCATTCCAAATTGCTCGCCCTTACAAAAATGTGCAATTTTTCGGATTGGAAAATAAAGTAGCTTTTTCCATCAATTTTTTGAGTTTCTTTACACCAAATTAAAGTATTTCACGAGATCTTTAATATGGTGCACAGAAATTCAAAACAAATTATGCACGAAAATAGTTTACTTTCTAGGCAGAGGCGGTTGAATCAAGTGGCTCACGTTGGGCAAGATATTGGGGGAATAGATGTACTTGGAATTCCTCCTTTATGCATGGCTGTTAAGCTCCTTCAGAGTGTTTCTCATTAGACATTAGGGCTCTGTTTGTTTCGATGTAAAATGTTTTACCATATAAAATATTTTTCATGTAAAATATTTTTTTAGAAAATAAACTTCAAACTTTTTATTTTCCGGTGTTTGGTTGACTTGACACTTGAAAAATACCTCCAAAAATGGACAAAATAGTGTAGAGAGGGAGAGGGGTCTTAAACGGTGGAAAGATCTTAGAATATTGGAATTGAACGTGGATCAGGACTGACGATATAGGAAATTGAGTAGTGAGAATTGCAGTAGAAGGTAGCAGATTCATTCCGGAAAATAACTTACGGAAGATTTGAAGGTTAGTCATTTTCATCCAATTCATAAAAAATGTTTTACATGTAAAATATTTTCCTTATTTTTTACACAACCAAACACCGGAAAATAGGTAAAATATTTCACAAGAAAACATTTTACGCCCAAACAAACGGAGCCTAGAGTTTACTCTAAAATGTTTCCCCTTTGTTCCGCAAGCCACATAACAGAAAGACTAACAGCAGAATTCACATTAAGACGAAATTCTGTAGACTAGTGCCAAAGAGGCTAAAAGGTACGAGCCAACTACAGAATTCGGAAGTTTAAGACAGGATAACCATTGCAAGGCATGGCCTTATTTGAATACACTTATCAGGATAGTTGTAGATTGAGACATAATGAAATGTAAAGAAGCCAAAAACAGAAATTAAAGCATACGGTAGTATCAGTAATATGGCAAGGAATATGCAGCATCAACAAGTCTTCAAGACCAATTCGACCTTAGGTACCTAGAACAAGAAAAAAGAAATACTTAAGATCACTATACTATTGGATGGGGTATGAATATGATGAAAACATGTTGAAAGAAATAACAAGACCATTAGACTATTAGATGGGGTATGATGAAAATCAGTTTTCTTAGTAAGTTAATTATGAAATTTCTATTTCGGAAGCGCGCCAATGCTATGATATATGGATCCCTTTCCTCGTATTTAATTTTACAGAACAACAAATGCACCGCGAATGGAATTTGCATTTGGTAATGGAGCCATCATGCTTGGATGATAGGGATCATAGCTCGCTTTTGAAAATTCCTACATGTTAATGGTGGAGGATGTGACCACCAACTGCCGAAAAAGCAGTGGTTCTATATCTTAATGAGTGTTCTTTTTCAAGTCACTAAGAATTGAAGGGGTCATATATACCTTCTCGCGATGACCAACAATACTAGTTTATTGCCCCAATGAACTCTGGTTTTAAGAAGAGTGCTACGGATTGCATGTAACTGAGGAACAACGTCCTTGATGTCCAATCGATCTGTCGGCAGTTCTTCTGAACAGGCGATTCCAACCTTAAGTAGTGAAATCAAGCATTCTTGAATTTTTTGACTTCCAGGAGAGCTCTGACTCCGAGTGTTGCTGGTACTTGAGCTTGCCTCCTCCAATATTTCTCTTTGTTGAAATATTGTTGGATCAACAATGTCCGCTAATCCTTCAGCAAGAGACATCTTAACAAAGTTGTGGAGGGTTAGGCTATCACCAAACATGCCATCAGTAGGTCTCTTCCCTGTAAACATCTCCAGTACGAGAATGCCATAACTATAAACATCACCACAAGTTGACAGCTCATTTCCCAAGCCATACTCTGCAATTCAGGCACCACATGAAGGAATGAGAAAGATGACACAGAATTATTCCAACACAAATTAGAAGGAAGTGTAATCTCAGTTGGACAAATTGACATGTTTGAGAAAATGACAACTCTCTACGTTGTGATTTTTAGCTGAAAGAAAGACTACCAGAAAAATAATAAATAGATTTTTTTCCGCTGCCACATTTTCAACTGGTAGCTATGTTTACAGCATTAATCAACTCCCCACAGGGCTTAAAACCATCCAAGCCTTGTCCTACGGAGGCACTTGGCTACATGACTAGGTAGATTCTCATTTTAGAGTATTGGTACTAGTACTACTAGCAACTAGATAATTTGAACCGACTGTTAGTAGAACAAGAGTTCTTTTTTTTTTCTTCTTTTTTCTCTTACTCTCATGAATATAGTGAAAGGAGACAAGCAACAGTTAGTGACACATGTTTAAATTCACTCTTGGTGCCAGATAGAACACTAAGATATTTAGATGTTGCTACATCCTTGCATTTTTGTCACATTAATTATGTCAAACTCGAGTAACTTAGGAATTGCAGAAACGAAGACAGAGGAATTCTTGTAAACTAGAAGGCGACAGGGGTAATGAAAAATGAAAACAAGAGGCTAAGAGGAATATTTACCTGGAGCCGCATAACCAACAGACCCTCTTATGCCAATTGAACTTGACTGATTTGCAGAAGAGCTATAGGTAGCTCCTTGAAGGAATCTTGCTAACCCAAAATCACCTACATGTCCATTCATTTCATCATCTAGGAGAATGTTGCTCGGTTTCAAGTCACAGTGAAGTATTGGGTTTGAGCAATGATGGTGAAGATAATCAAGTGCAGATGCGACATCAACTGCAATGTTTAACCTTTGTAGAAGGCTTAAACTCCTTGGTCCCTCGTGAGAATCATCTTCAATCTCAGTTGGATGCAACCACTTCTCTAGGCTCCCATTGACCATGAACTCATACACAAGTGCTTTGAAATCGTTGCCTTGATAATCGACACTTGAACATGCTGTGACTACCTTTAGAAGATTTCGATGCTTGATGCTCTTTAAGGCCTTACATTCCGAAATAAAGCTCTTGGAAGCACCATGGAATTGAAGGTTTAGTACTTTTACTGCAACAAATTTTCGACCTTCATCGAGAATTCCTTTATATACTGAACCAAAACTCCCCACACCAATCAGATTAGCCGGAGAAAAGCCATCAGTAGCTTTAAGTAGACTTTGGTAGGACAATTGGAGAAGTGGGATCCCTAAAAATTTCGAGAAGGTTGGTTCTCTTGTTTTTCTAAACCAACAAAGATAAAGGAAACAAAACACCATCACTAGTCCTACAAGCCCAAAAGATATGGGAATTACTATTATCATGGTCCGACTAATTGGTTTCCTTCTTGACCCTTTGGAGTTACAATTGGGCAACTGTAATTCAGGTATGCCCCCACAGAGCTTGTTGTTTCCCTTAACAGAAATGGCAGTTGCATTCTTGAATACACCTCCCTCTGGTACGGCGCCCTCAAAATCATTGAACGAGAGGTTTAATTTCTGTAAAAAGGAAAAGGCAATTAAGTAGTCTGGGATTTTTCCTGAGAAATTATTGCGAGAGAGATCCAACTCCTCCATACCTCTCAAAGTAGCCAAAGTTGAAGGGAGAATTCCCCAGAATTTGTTGCCTTCCAAATTTAGTAATGCCAATGTTACACAACTACTGAGAGAACTTGGAATACTACCGACCAGCATGTTCTGAGAAACATCAAGTATTTCTAGATTTCTCAAAGTTCCAATTTCCATTGGAAGGGAACCACTTAAATCGTTATGCGAAAGGTCTAGACTCAACAATGATGAGAGACTGACAACTTCTTTGGGTATGACACCACTGAGATTGTTGTGAAAAAGATATAGCTGCTCCAAAGATTTCAATTTCCCCATGCTTGAAGGGATACTGCCATTCAGGTTATTTTCTGCTAAAGTTAAGGTACTTAACAAAGTTAAATTTGAAATAGATGATGGGATCTCCCCGCAGAATTTGTTCCTCCCGAGAATCAAAATATGCAGGTTTTGAAGCTTCACGATATTACCAAGAATGTCACCACTCAGATTGTTCATCGACATGTCAAGAGCCTGTAAATTGATAAGATTCCCTATCCCGGTAGGAATGGTTCCAAATATGTTATTTTCGACAAAGCTTAGGGTAACTAGATTAGCAGACAAATTGCTAATTGATTCGGGCAACACACCTCCAAAATTATTCTCGCCCAGAGATATGATAGACAACTTGGTGGCATTGGTCAAAGAGCTGAGAAAGCTCAAGTCATCCGCTTCCCCAGTACCGAGATGATTGTAGTCGATCCCAAACCGCTTAAGATCACGCAACTTCTCCAAATGTGGAACTTTTCCAGTAAAGTCATTTTGTATGAAAGCAATATCGTATAGTTTGGTGGCATTAGATAGGGAAATAGGAATAGATCCGGTAAATGAGTTTACACCAACTTCCAGCAGTCGGAGATTAGGAAGAGTGATTCCTAGGTCCGAGGGAAGGCTCCCTTGGAATTGGTTAATTGACAAAAGAATATGAGTCATTCTAGAGAGATTAAAGATTGAGGAAGGAATGGTACCAACCAACTTGTTCATCCCTATAACAAGTTGTTCTAGTTTATTCAACCGACCAAGAGTACGCGGTATATTCCCCGTAATATTATTTTCAGATGCATACAAAGTTATAAGAGATGATAGATTACCAATAGTCGAAGGTAATCCTCCTGTCAGACTGTTTCTTCCAATATGCAACCCCTCGAGCTTGGTTAGGGAACCGAGCACTGGAGGAATTTTCCCTGCCAATTTATTGCTAGAAATTTCAAAGGCAACAAGGTTATAGCAACGAGATATATTGACTGGAATTTCACCGGTAAGTGAATTACTGAGCAGCGATATTTTTTGCAGTCTTTGCAAGCGGCCAAGTTCCGGGGGTATTGTTTGACTGAAGCTATTGTTACGCAACCATAGTTCCCTAAGAAAACTCAAATTTCCAATGTGACGTGAAATGGACCCTTCCAATTTCTGATGGTTTAGCTTCAACACAACAACTCTCTCGTGTCGACGGCCACATGTTACACCAACCCATTCACAAAAGTGGATGGATTCATTCCATGTGTTCAGAGCTCCAGAGGAATCGCCCGTTATTGCAGCCTTGAACGCAAGCAAGGCCTGACTGTCAGTCTCGTTCCCGCCATGCATAGAGCCGGATACACTCGGACAACCAAAATGCAAGCACAACAGAAAAACAACATGCATGAAAGGGAAGAATTGTTTTAACATTGCCATACCCATGTGGAGATAGGAAATGTTAATGCTGCATTTGATGCTACTACTGATACAACTGTGCTTTAATAGAGTGCTGGTGTTATAGTCAAGCTGATATTTGCTCGACCTTGGTAGACTTAAAACCTGCTGAGATGCTGACACTTTTATACAGACCACACACTTTTTCAGCAGCCGTGCACCGCTGTTTTTAAATTTCCCATAGTCCTTCACAACTATTGCCGTGTAGAAAAAGTCCCCACTTTCCAGTGGGAAACAGAAAATTTGGATTGCCTTATTTTCTTTGAACCAATAACACAAGTCAAGTCTTTGTCCAGATTCATCATTTTCTAGTTGAAAACAAAAAAAAAGGAAAATGTAGTGTAAATTAAAGGAACATTGACAGTGAAGAAGAAAAGCTGTTAGGACATATCACATCTGGAATTAGTATAGGTGCCTGAGCCGTTTCTCCACTAATTAGTAATTGATATTGAGTTGGATACTTTTACTTGGAATTTGGATTTTGGCACTCCAACTTTATCCAAAGGCACTCCAAATTTTGTCCTTACAAAAGTATCCTTCTCTCTTTAATCTTCAAGGTCCACCTACCCTCGCTACAAACTAATGAAGAAAAACCATTCCAAGTCACAACCACCTGGAAATTAAACAACATGCAAAACCATTTAGGGATGGCAATATCCCCGTACCCAATGGATACCCGCCCCGCCCCGCTTATTTGGAGGCGGGGTTTACCCAAAATTTCCTCCAATAGGAGCGGGTATGGTGAAGTTTAAAGAAAACCCGCTCGGGTATGGAGCGGGTATGGTTTTTTAATCCCCATCCCCAAATACCCGTACCCGCTCCATACCCACCCCGTGCCCGGTTATATACTTATACATACTATGTATATATTATGTGTACATATTTATAGAAACGTAGTATATATAAATCTTGAGTATTAGTTATATATGTAAATAATTATCTCTTAACTCGGTATTTGCTTGGATTGACTTTTGATGAGACTATTGATTTTTTTCTTACTTTAGTTGTTGAAGAACATAATTTGAATTTTTTTTTTTTTTTGGTTTGGATTATTGAATATTGTGCTTCAACTTTAATTCTCGATTTCTTATTTTTGGATTTGGATATGGATATTTGGGGAAACCCTGATCCCCATCGGGAGGCGGGTTTGGTTCTTTATCTAATATACCCAATGGGGATCTGGGCGGGCAGGGGCGGAGCCACCTTGAGACAAGTGGTGGCGTCCGACCCCACTGCCTTCCAAATTACAATGGAGATAGTTATAGTTTTCACCCCAAAATTGCTTACTTGACCCCACTTTTACATTACAATTTGCCCCAATCCGTTTAAAAGTTTGGAACTTGAGGAAAAAAAAAGGGCAAAGTAAAATATCCACACTTCTCCCCCCAAAAAAAACCCCAAAATATCTACTTAACTCCTTTTTGTTTACCATTTCAACGTTTTTTTTTATACTATCAAGTAGTATGAAACAAAAAAATTTTGTGCTATAGAAAATTGACTCCACTGCCAAGAATTTCTGGCTTCACCACTGGGGGCGGGGATGGGGAAGGACCCTCCAATTGGGGATCGGGTATGAAATAGGGTCCCCCGATCCATATCCTACCCGTTGCCATCCCTAAAACCATTCACAGTCCAAACCATACCGCGAATTTCAACCTCCTGAAAACTCTCAGATTTTTGAAAAAAAAAAAAGAAGTTCCACTGCTTAACAAACCCACTAGGCACTATCTGAAATTGACGGCAAAGAAGGAAAGTCAATTATTCAGTGCAGTTTGGTTTATAGATTCAGTGCAGTTCAATTCAATCGGTCCAGCAGTGGGTAAATTGAAGAAGAAAGGAACTCTATCCTGCGTATCTCCATGCCCATGCCGTTCTTCATCAGTCTCTGCCGTCTATGACCTCTAGTCTTTCTTGCGCATATTCGTCTTTCTTACTTACAACTTTAATAACGAGCGATAGTGGAATTAGGTCCTAATAAGGCTTTCAATAATCAATTACAAGGAGAGGGAAACAGAACAAATAAGCCAAGAACCCGTAACTAGATTAATACATTGAAAATTAAAGCCAAGGACCCATAGTTCTAGCCATGCAGAAAACATGCCAAATTCAGTTCAAGCAGGTAACTGGAGCTTCACATTGTTCATCCAAATTGAACCATGAAAATTACTTACAACAGTCTCCCAGACTGAAGTCCAAAAAACACCACAAAAAACTGCACATGATAGTACTCTATATATGTTCTAGCAGTTTCCTACTAGTTGCTACCAAAAAATGGAGAGTTTCTTTGCACAATTGATTCTCCACAAACAAAAGATCAGGACATCCACCAAACAAGCTCCACCACGCCTATAGTTTTAGTGAGGTATTGATCTCACATTGAGCTGCAAAAAGTAGTTGGAAGCATATATCAATACAAAAGAATAGTTTAAAGCCATCAATATCTTGATAACAGGGGCGGATCTAGAACTTTGGAGCACTGGGGTCAAGTCTTTTGTGTAGTAATTTGTTTCATGAGCTCTAATGGCATGATAATTAATTTCTTTTACTTATATTTTAAAATACTTGCAATACAAATTTCTATTTTGATTTTATTCTTTTTGATTACTTTTTTGGTTTGTTAGGGCTATCATCATTTGGTAAAATTCACTCCTCCGGACTCTCGAAAAATTTAGAGCTGACCTTGTTTGAAAATTAGACAAAAACTTACCTATATATGATATGCCCCTGACTAATTCAAGTTTAGGCCCATGAATCATTTTTTATGGCTAATTCAGTCGGTGTTGCTTCTTTTTTTATGGATAATTAGACAAAAACCATGCATTTTTAAGTTTTTGTTGTTGTGGGCACACGCCTCAAAATTTTCAATTTCCGTCTTAAAAATTGGGAGCGCCCTTTTTGGGAAGCGCGGCGAAACGCTTACAATTCAGAGTCGCCACTCGGATTTTGCGGGGAAACACCCAAGGAACCGAACTTGAAACGCTTGCTACGTGTTTGATTTGAAAAAGGCTTGTAGACTGGACCGTCGTCACCTTCGATATCTGAGGTTCGGGAGCCAGGTTACGAGAGGGGAAGGTTTTACGGCACCCCTCTTACCCGATTCGAAAATCGGTCTCTACTCAGGCATCTTGTAAAACATTTGCATTTTTCTCTCAATAATCATTTTTTAGCCAGTTAGGACAGGGGAATAGTTAAAAGGGAGTAAAACTGTAACAAGTTGTATTTATGTGACAAAAGATGGTGTATATTTGATCTAAACAAGTATAATAGATTGAGAACAAGCACTTGTGAGCATTTTTTAACGGACTGGAGCACGCTGTCCCAGAATGAAGCACGCAAAGGGAGACTATATGCACTGGCCGGGCCACTGCATATAGGGACTACTTGCGTGCGCCATCGGTGTACTGGCGTGCGCCGGAATATCTAAACTCACAGCTCTTTTTCTCAACCCTCTGGGCTCTGGAAGGACCAGTGCACACCCAGGACAAACCATGCAGTTAGTATAGCAGAATAAATGCAGTTACAGGCATCAGAGATGGCTTTAAAGCAGTAAAATAAACAGAACGCCCCATAAACAGTGTGGGGTACATAAACGGAGGCCAAGACTCGAATGTCATGCAAGGGCTAGCCACTGGACCCATTGAAACTGTCGTACGCCAGTCCAAAGACCTCGTACGCCAGTTACACTATGTGGTCAGTGCTTGGCTTTGCATGACCTGGGTTCTGGAACACGACCAGAAGGATCCCAGAGACCCTCTAAAATAGAAATAACAAATGGTAACTACACAGTTCTAAAACACAGAAAGCAGAAAATTGATTCTTAGCATGCTATAAGATGATAAAAGAAAAGCAAGAAAGCAAGAAACAGATGATCAATGATCCCCACGTCAATGGTGCACATACTGCCACAACTGGCGTACGGCTTGTTAGTACCGGCGTGCGCCATTGCTCATTTCATTCGGCTGTTAATATTCTGCCAGCTTGAGGCCAGGACTGGTATTAATTACCAGCCTGGACCTCACTAGCTCCCTTCAGGGTCAGGACAAAGAGTTACACAAAGGTGGTATACCTTTGGCTTTGAGGTTGATAGGACGTTTGAGCCTTGAACTTGATATTTGAGGAATGGATGATGAGTGTTTAAGAGTGAGGGATGTGGGAAGGACTCTCTTACTTACTCTTCCAAAGGGTGGAGAAAAGAAAGCAAGAAAGCCAAAAGGGAGAGAAAGAAACTTGGAGAGTCTTAATGTGTGTAATCTCTTGCAAATGAATGCAAATGGGTGTATTTATAGCCAAATGGGTGACTGAGAGAGGAGTAATCAGTTGGGTTAAGGGGCTGGTTGAGTTAGGAAGGGAGCCTCCCATGCATTTAATGCATGGGACTAGGTGATGGGAGATGTAGGAGAGAAGGGGGAACGCCTCTGCAGAGTATAATCATCAGGGGACTGTGGACTACGTCAGGGTGGCCACAAAAGTCTCGAGCACGTGGTTGAATAGTGATGGTTGACCGACTTTTGACTAGCGTGCGCCTATATTGTACTTGCGTGCGCCGGTGATTACTAAGTCAACGGTCGATGACTGACACATGTCAGTTGACCGGCGCACGCCAGCATGGTACTGGCGTAAGCAAGTATGGTTTTGCTGAGGCCATTTGGTTCTGGCTTGAGGGGTTTGGAAAAGGCTCGACAAAGGTTTGAATGAGGTTCAGAACGCTCAAAGCTCAAACACACCAATAACCTCGGAGTGTTCTTGACCGTAATCATCATTGGGGAATCAAAATCAGCAAGTAAACTGGTTTGGACAGTCCAAAATAAGGTGTCTACAGTTGTATTTCATACTTGCACCCGTACTAGGTTACACATAAAGCATGTTATGAGTATATGAAACAATAATTTATTGGCGCACCCTAACCATAACTGTACAATGCATTTTTTTGGTTTTTGTTGTATTTCGTACCCGCACCCGTACCAAGTTACACATAAAGCATGTTAGAAGTATAATATAATAAACAAAAATTTATTGGCACACCCTAGCCATATTGCATGGTTTGTTGAGAAGAGCATTCACGATAAAATTATCTTCATCGGACATCCACAAGTAACTAAAAACAAATTATTTTAAAAATACGACTTGTTTTGGTACCTATCGACGTCTGATAAGAATAAGTTCTTTTACTTGTGATAACGTCAATGAGACCTTAAAAAATAAGCAGTTGGGATAATCTTATTGTGGTTTAGCCATTTCTGATCTTTTTTTTTGTTTCTGGTGATGTGCTCAGTATTCTCAACAGCGACATTCACACATACTATCAAATTTACATTTGAAGCATGTCCAGTACCCCAAAATCAAGTCATGCCAATTGCCGCGTAGTAAGAGTTCATTCAAATGATTCCTCTTGTACGTTTTATAACATTTATATATACAATCAGGTATTCCATCTTGCATCCTTTTTTCAATATATATACATGTTTAGTCTGATTTTTAGTTTTCCTCTTATCCTCTAATTATCAACGAAAATTCAGCAAGCGAATGGATTTATATGTTACGAAGTTAGATGGGTAAATTTCTGATATATCTCTTCGACTTTACACCGGATTCCACTTTAGTCCTTTTACTTTCAAGTTTAACAACACCAACGTTCTACTTCATGACTTGTTTCAGTGTTACCCCTCTATGAACTTCCATCCATTTTTGGGACGTAAAAACACCATGTGCACACCACATGACCAATAATCAAGGGCATGTTGGTCTTTCCCTTGTGCCCTTTTCACGTGAGGGCTGCTCCTTAGGGAAATTCTTTCACTCCAGGGATGTATAAGACTCCAGATATTTAACCCACTTTCAAGAAATCATGGCTTGCTTGATATGTTCTGATGAATCGATCCACTAGCTTCAGGCTATATGCATGTCATAATGTCCTGAATATCGAATCTGATATTGGTGGAGTTACAGAAGGGAAGGGATCAGTGGACTAAACTCATGACTGGAAGCAGATTTCTAATTATGTAATCAAAGTTTCTGAGTGGGTATAGAGAGACGCGAGTTTGGTATGTGTCACATAACACACTTGGGTGGTAAACATTATCTTGCTCGAAGTGCTGCTTGAAAATCTTACCCCTCCTGTCCCGTCCCATCGGCATTTTGCACATTGCAGCAAGCAAGGACGGAACCAGGATTTTATCCAAGCAGTGACGAAACGTATACTAAAAAAAATTAGTGGTGGCGACATTATATAAGTTGGGCATAAATTTTTTTTTTACATATAATAATTGTATTTTTTAAAATTTTTGTCGTGGCGGTCGCTACCACTAAACTCTCCCGATCCCATCCTTGGCAACAAGATATGTGGTTATTGGTTATTGACTTATCCAAAAAAAAAAGATATGTGGTTATTGTCTAGTTACCATTTTAGATTTGTTTCTTCGTTTTTTGTTCACATCAATGTTTGGGAAGTTATAGAGGAGCAAAATTAACGTGAATTACGCGGAAATTGATGTCACTTGTACCAACCTATTTAGTGGGCTGGTGCGGTTGACTGCTGTATTTTCTCTCCAGCAAACCAGGCCCTAGGAATTCTTCCATTTTTGTTGACATCAATGTTTTGGGAAATTATAGAGGAGCACTGTTAACGTACGCGGAACTTGATGTCACTTGTACCAACCGGTCCAACCTATTTAGTTGGCTGGGGTTGATTGCTCTATTTTCTCTCCAGCTAGGAATTCTTCCATTTTTGTTCGCATCAATGTTTCGGGAAATCATAGAGCACTTGGGTTAAGTTCAAGTATGAACGGTTGTCGGACAATTGCTACGGCTGTGGAAGAGTAGGGCATACCGTCAATGATTGTGAGGATAAGGGTAGTGTTAGGGACAACAAATGGTCTTTCAATGATCTAAGAGCTGAGATCTCGTGGCTGGATACGATTCAGTTTGGTGATAGAAAACCAATTGAGCTGATTTTCCCAGATAGCAGGAGGGGAGTTGATCGGAATAAGGACTCAGAGGCCGGCGCGTGTAGCTCTCATCTTGAGAAATGCGTAGGGGGACAAAAAGGACAAATGGTGAGTACGGACGATTGTGGGAAATACGGTCTGGGTGACATCGACGCTGATTCTGCGGTAGGACAGGTGTCAATGAATGGGGAGAGCACGGGTGGAATACAGACAAACCAATCTGGTCCTTCAACAGTGGTGCCTTTGGAGAATATTCCTACTTCGAGGAACCCGAATCTGCTTACTAATCGGGCTACAGACTCGAATGTTTTTCCTTTGTCACACGGGCCCAATAATAAGTGCCAGCTTTACTTTGTTGAGGAACCGGATAGCCCAAAAGGCTTGACAAGCCCAGTAACTGATTTATCGTGGAAGCCTCCAAGCCCAAGCCATAGAGATGTGGGCCTCTCTCATATTTTTGATCGTTTACTCTGTCTTAAACGTTAGCACCCTGAGGATCATGAGCCTGAGGTTAGCTCCAAGAAGCAAAATCTTGCGATCGCTTGGGAAGACAGTTCTTCCAACACGGAAGCAGGGGGTGTAGCAGCTACTCTGCCATTGACTCAAAATCCGATTACTCCAAGCAGAAAGGCTTATAGAAGGGATAGCAAGAACATAGCTGTCAAGGGTTCAAAGCGATGTGGACGTAAGCGGGTGGGGATTCCCCTGAGCAACACTGATTCAGAACTAGTGGAGGTTAGTGTTTCTCAATCCCCTGTTTACTCAGACGAGCGGGTCCAATGTGATGTTTCTGTAGAAGAAATCCTCTCTGATGGTGATTCTGAAGTGCCTCTTCTCTCAACTCGGGCTCTGGTGGCTGACCCTAAACAGCCACGGAATCAATGGTAATTCTCAGCTGGAATGTTCAGGGGATGGGGCGACCCCTGACATTCCAGATCTTACGAGGGTTGTGTACAACCCATCGCCCCCTAGTGGTATTTCTCATGGAGACGAAAAATAAGAGAGATATCCTAGAAGGAATAAGGAGAAGACTCCACTTCTCGAACAGCTTCTATGTGGACCCTGTTGGCATGTCTGGTGGACTTGCTTTATGGTGGAAAGATGAAGTTACTATAAATGTGAGGTACAGTTCAAAAAATCTCTTGCGTTGTGTCATTTCTTGGCCTTCGATTTCTTCCAATTGGTTGTGTTCTTTTGTCTATGCTCCTCCAACTTGGCAACAAAGAGTAGAATTCTGGGATTTGTTTAAGTCTCTACACCGAGATAATCAGTATCCTTGGTTGTGCTTTGGTGATTTCAACGAAGTAGGCTCTGTTTGGGAAAAACAAAGGGGCCAACCTTGTAAAGGTACAAGAATGGAGAAGTTCCATGAATTGATGTCAGATTGCGATTTAATAGATCTTGAGTTCAAAGGGCCTGCTTATACTTGGACTAATAATCAAGGGGGTGAGAACAATATAAGAGAAAGATTGGACAGAGCTATGGCTAATGTGGAATGGAGGAATTTGTACCCTCTGGCTCAGGTTTTCCACGACCTTCTAATAGGATCTGACCATTGCCCCCTTATCCTCAATTGTTGCATACCTCTCAAAAAAGTCCCCTATAGCTTTAAATTTGAATCGATGTGGTGTACCAGTGAGGAGTGTGATGATGTTATTGCAAATTCGTGGAATTCCAGTCAGAGGGGTTCACCCCAGGTTGCCTTAGTCCAGAAGCTCAAGCAATGTAAGGAGGCCCTCAAACCTTGGAGCAAGAGAACCTTCGGGAATAATTTGGATAAAATCAGAAGTCTCAAAACTCAACTAGGGGAGATCCAGGGAAAACCCTACTCAGTTGAGAATTTCCAGAAAGAGAATCAGATCAGAGATGAATTGGAATTAACCTTGCTGAGAGAAGAAATGTATCAGCACCAAAGATCGAGATTAAACTGGATCGTGTATGGAGACAAGAATACAGCTTTTTTTCGTGCTACTATTATCCAAAGGCATCAACGAAACCAACTGACTAAGCTCAAAAACAGTGAAGGTGTTTGGCTTTCGGAAGAACATGATATTAATGATCACTTGTTTGAGTACTTCTCCAAGCTTTTCAAATCCACAGGAACCAGAGACTTTGGGGAGGTTCTCCAAATGGTGGTTAGGTGTGTCACAGATGAAATGAACAGAAATTTGACTCGGATGGTTTCTGATGAAGAAATCAAGGAGGCTTCCTTTCAACTTGGTGCCATGAAAACACCAGGTCCTGATGGCTTCCCTGGTTTATTCTTTCAAAAGTTTTGGAATACAGTGGGAAAGGATGTCAGCGAGGCAGTGAAAAGGTTCTTTAGGGATGGTTCCTTGTTAGAGGAGTTGAATGTAACCAACCTGGTCTTAATTCCAAAGGTTCAAGCGCCAGAAACTCTTTCTCAGCTTAGACCAATCAGCTTATGTAATTTCTGTCTAAAGATTATCACAAAAGTTCTAGCTAATCGTCTTAAAGGAAATCTGAAGGCTTTGATCTCTCCAAACCAATCAGCCTTTGTTCCTGGACGGCTCATTCAAGACAACATCATTATTGCTCATGAAGCCTTCCATTTCCTTAAACCTAAGAAGAAGGGAAACGAGGGCTTCATGGCGATAAAATTGGATTTCAACAAGGCCTTCGATCGAGTGGAATGGGATTTTCTGAGAGCTCTGATGGAAAAAATGGGCTTTGCTGCTGACTGGATTAAATGGACTATGGAATGTATCTCCTTTGTTCATTTTGTGGTTCAAGCAAATGGGGAGGCTAGAGCAAATCTGTTCCCTCAACGGGGCCTAAGACAAGGGGACCCCCTCTCCCCTTACCTCTTCCTCCTTATCAAGGATGTCTTATCCAAACTTATTCAATTGGAGATCAACAATAATCATTTGTCAGGTATGCGTATCAATCGACACTGCCCCACTCTCTCCCATATTTTGTTTGCTGATGATGCTCTATTATTTTTCAAAGCTGAACTGAAGGAATGTTGTGCAATTAAGAACGTCTTAAAAAAGTATGAGGATGCTTCTGGTCAACTGATTAATTATGAGAAATCTGGAGTTTTCTTCTCTCCAAATATGTGTGCCATAGATAAACAACTCTGTTGTGATTACCTGAATATGACCCCTATGAAAGGTGATTCCAAGTATCTGGGACTCCCATCTTTCTGGGGGAGATCTAAAGCAGAAGCTTACACCTTCTTGATTGAAAGAGCTTTCAGGAAAATGCAAGGGTGGAAGACTAAGTTAATCTCTCTGGCTGGAAAGGAAACACTTATCAAATCCCAAGTTCAGGGCATTCCAACCTATGCAATGGCATGTTTTCTCCTCCCCAAGAAGTTGTGTGACAAATTAGATTCTATTACTCGCAACTTTTGGTGGAAGGGAAATCCTGAAGATAGAGGTATTTGTTGGAACTCATGGGAAAACCTTACCACTCCTAAATCTCAAGGAGGTATGGGGTTTAGGAATTACAGGTGTTTCAATGAAGCAATGTTAGCAAGGCAAGGCTGGAGACTTTTGATGAATCCCCATTCCTATTGGGGAAAATTCTTGAAAGGCATCTATTTCCCAAACTCAACTTTTCTTCAGGCTTCCAAAGGGAGCCATGCTTCTTGGGCTTGGTCTAGTCTCCTTCATGGAAGAAATCTTCTAATGAAAGGGCTGAGATGGCAAATTCAGAATGGAGAAGACACTGATTTTTGGAATGATCCTTGGATTCCGACACTCCCAAACTTCAGAATTCCAATCCAACAACCTTTGGGAAATAACATTATGCAGGTGGCAGATGTCATAGAAAAAGAGAGTGGTACCTGGAATTGTCAAAAGCTAGCTAGAGTGGTACCTCCTGAGGTGATGGAGGCTATTCTGAAAATCCCCCTGCCTTTGGTGAATAGAAAGGACCAACTGGTTTGGCACTTCAATCAAAAAGGAATTTACTCGGTTAAGTCAGGTTATCAGGTTGCTCTGCAGAACAACCTTAGCCTAAAGAATGAGAAACCTGAATCTTCCTTTAAACCAAAGGAAATTGTGTGGAAAGTGCTCTGGAAAATGAAAATTCCAGGAAAAGTTAAGAGCTTCTGGTGGAGAGCATGTAAGAGCAGTCTTGCCACTTATGAGAACCTCTTTAGAAGGAAATGTGCTCAATCCAACTCCTGCCCTATCTGTGGATCAGAAGTAGAAACTGTGGAACATATGCTCTTCAAATGTAATTGGGCTAAAGCTATTTGGTTTGGTTACAACATTAAGGTCTGTGGTGATTTAGGGGGCAATTCTTCAGTTCTAAAATGGACAGCAGAGATGGTGGATAAGATGGCAGCTTCTGAAACTACTGAGTTTATGGGGTTAGTGGCTCTTATCGCTTGGTACATTTGGAAAACAAGGAACAACTTTGTATTTCGCAAAGCTAAGGTTGATCCCAGAGCTACCATGGAAGCAATCAATCATGCTCGGTTGGAAGTTTCAAGTATCTTAGAGATTCCCAATGTCCACATGGACACCCCATCAACCCAAGAGGATACTCCCACTTGGAGGGCTCCGGACAGAGGTTACTCTAAGGCTAATTGTGATGTTGTCGTCCCAAAAGGTGGAGGGGAAGGCAAACTGGTAGTAGTTATTAGAGACTGGAAAGGAAAAACTCTTGATGGTCTTACCCGTTCGACAGTAGCATTCTCCAGCCTAAGTGGTGAATTACGTGCAATTAGAGCAGCTTGTGCAATGGTGATCAGCTTGGGAATCAGAGGAGCTGAGGTGGAAGCTGATAATAAGCAAGCTATTCATCTTAGTGTCTCTGAGTTGGTTCCCCCATGGGAGGTGAGTGCTGAAGTGTTGGACATACAGCATTTTGCAAGAGAAGGTGACATTCGGTTCAGATGGATTCGCAGAGGAGCTAACAGAGCAGCACATGAGATAGCAGCCTTAGCAAAGAAAAATTCTCTTCCCTGTAATTGGGTTTCTTTCCCTCCTTTTTCGCTTTTTTCCATTCTCTGTAATGATGAACCTTTGTAAGCCTCTTAGGCTTTTTCTGCGGATCAAAAAAAAAAAAACATGAATTACGCCGAACTTGATATCCCTTGTACCGCCAAAGCATCATAACCTATTTACTGGGCCAGGTCCTAGGGCAAGGCTTAATAGGCCGCCACCTAGGTCCTCCATTTTTTTGGCCCAATTTTGGGGTAAGTAACATATATAAAATGGCTGAAATTATAACAAGTTCTCCATCTTGTAATAATCTGGCCCTCTTAGTAAGTGGTTGTGAGTTCAAAACTTGCATCACTTTATGTTGTTTTTTGAACAGCACCAATCAGTTTTTATTTGATGCGTTGGGGTAAAAAATCTTCCTCACAATCCAGTCAATGTCATAATGTTCTGAACCAGAAACAAATTATATGTTAAAGCTTTTTTTATAAAAAAAAAAGAGTATTCATATTTTCTTAATGTTTTGCATGATGCTTCGTTTAATCAAATGTTTACAAGCTTAAATTGGCTAAAATAAACAAAAAGTATTTTCTGAATTGGGTTATATTTGTATTTATACTTGTACAAGCTCATACGACTGTTATGCTTCGTTTAATCATTTGGAGTATACATTTATATTTTCTTTGTTAATTGATTTCTTCCGACAAATGTAAGATGGCCTAGGGCCTCTAAATGTATAGGGCTGGCTCTGCAACAAATAACAATGTATGAGTCATCTAGCTCTATACCGATGTCAAGGAACTAAAAAAGTGAATGGCGAAGTTAATTCCCACCTCCGACAAGTCACCCCGAAGCAAATACTAACCGCCTTACTTCCTTACTCAAGACCTATAAAGGGTATACCGTCTACGTACCTCAAAGGGGAAGTGGAAGGTCTATGAACTTCATCTTTTATAGCCGTCCTAGGTATAGAAATACAGATGATCTTCTCTTTTTTTTTGGTCATCTTAGTTATAGACAATCCTTTTGCTCAGCCCCTTCCACCTAGGATGGGCCGAGGGCAGGGGCGGCCCAAACCTTTGGCCATTAATAGGGGGAATTTACGGGTCGGTCTAGAAAATATCCACAATGCACGCCTCAGTCCAGCCAACACGCGGAAAGATTCCCCACAAAATTTATACCGAAAATATCCCTCTCTCTCTAAAACACACGGCTCTTTTTCTTTCAACACAGATCATCACACCTCTCTCTCTCTCTCTCTCTCTCTCTCTCTCTCACCACACCCCTACCCCTCCGCCGTCACATCTCACCAGCACCGAAATCCATGTTTTGGTAATTCCCCCTTTTTATTAAATTCGAGCTCGAACTCATTAAAAATTTAATAAACAAGCCCGAACACTCTAAATCTTGGCTTGATATAGCTCACTTTCCATTTAATATTTAATATAAGGAGGTAACATGATTTCTTATCCAAAATTAACATCTTGATTTGTAATTCCAAAAAAATAAAATAAAGTAAGATGTTATTGTTTTCACAATATAATTTTTTTTTAGTGTATATATAGCTAAAATACACATACCTACACAATCATAGTTTTCTTTATAATCTTAGACATGTGTGTGAGAGTATAAATGTATAATTTCTGGTGGCTCGTTAAGGTTCGTGAATAAGTTCGAACTCAAGTCAAGCTTCAGGTAGCTCGGCTCATTGAGTTTTTCTTGAGCTCGAGCTCGAACTCGTGAAAAAAAACTTAATAAATAAGTTTGAGCACTGCAAAGCTCGGCTCGTTTGCAGCCCTACTCCAATATCATAACAAAATCATCTGAAACCTCAAGGACGTAAGTGAAATTTATCCTAAATTTGTCAAGGTTCTCTATAGTAAGTAAAAACTCCTTCTCTGTTCTCCAATGCCCAGAGTTCCTATTAACTCCGTCAAATCCTTTACCATCTCTCATCGATTCATAGTTTCCGTTCCACCGTACGTATCGCCGTCGACTTGACTCAGTTGTCCAACCCTGCGCCGAGTTCGGAGTGGGTTCCGGTGCATCGCCGGCGGCGGCCAATCTTCTGCAAACTTTTCTACAATTTTTTTCGGAGTGGGTTCCGGTGCAGGTGCTAGTATCTATGGGGGTTTTTTGTTTTGTTTTTATTGGCTTGAAGGGATGCTTGATGAACAGAAAAGTTCTCCCTTTCAAAATCATTAAAGCCTACTAGGTTGAGCTATTCATTTAGCTGAGAAAATCTCATTCAGAACTGAGGTTTTGGAAGGAACAATGAATTTTTCATTCATGAAGGAACTTTTGCAAGAAAATGGGGAATTCTCATTTGTTATACGATGCCGATCAAACTCCGACGACGAATAGTAAGTTTGACCGGCATCTTATTTTAATTTTTTTCAACATCGGACCATATTTTTATACTTTTCCGATTCGTCTCGTCGAGACAAACGATTAATCTCAAAAATTACGACGAAAAACTAAACAAAAAATATAAAAAGATGAAAAAAACAAAAATAAGTTCCAAATAATTAAAGTTAAGTTCACAAGAACTCTAGCCTCTGTGACACTAATCTATAGAATGCTGTCTTAATGTCAATAAGGCCTTAGGTGCCTAGCTAGGACAAGATAGAGAAACAAATAGATCACTAAACAGTTGGATGTATTATTATGAAAAAAAGTCGGAAGAATAATTCGAACAGTTTACTTGCTATATGTATGTAGTCAAATTCCTTTTTTTGCCAGCTAATGGTGTCATATATAGATACCGTTCCTCATATTTTATTGTATAGAACAGAAAACGGACATTAAAATGGAAGTTGCATTTGACAATGGGGCCATCATGCTTGAATTAAAGGATCATGGCTAACTTTTGCAAGCTCCAAAATGTTGATGCTGGAGGATGTTATCACCGAGTGCCAAAAATGCAATGGTTCTACCTCTTGATGAATATTTGTTCTCAAGTCCCTAAGATAGTTAAGGGGTCATACCTACTCGTGATGATCAACAACACCAGCGGTTTTGCCTCAATGAACTCTGGTATGAAGCAGAGTTTTTGCGGATTTCACGTAACTGAGGAACAACTTCCTTAATGTCGAGTCGATCATCCGGATGTTCTTCAGAACAGGCGATTCCAAGTTTATGCAGTGAAATCAAGCATTCCTGAATTTTGTAACTGCTAAGAGAGCTCTGACTCTTATTGTTGTTGGTACTAGAACCGGCCTCCCCCATTTCTCTTTGTTGAAGCATTGTTGGATCAACAATTTCCACTATTTTTTCAGGAAGCGACATCTTAACAAAGTCATGTAGAGTGAGACTATCAATAAACATACGGTCGGTTGGTCTCTTCCTGGTAAACATCTCCAATAAGAGGATGCCATAACTATATAAATCACCACATGTTGACACCTCATTTGCCAATCCATACTCTGCAATTCAGGCACCAAAGGAATAAGAAAGATGGCGATGCTTATTCTTGTTCTTGCCATCGTAACAGTGGTTGGTTTGTGGGCTTTTGTCATAAGAAAAACCTTACATACTTGAAACAAGCTTGATTCCAGTGAGATTTTTAAAACCACTTAGTTGAAGGTTTTTAGAAGTCAAAGCTTGGGACAGTTTAATTGAATTCCTTTTACTAGCTATAGATTAACCATAACTTGTACGAAGTATGTAGTCTTTATCAGGTGAATCTATTTATTTCAGAATTTGACAACTCTCTATGTTGCAATATTTGTCTTCAAAAGAAAGAAACTAATAAAAGAACTACTTTGTGTTTCCGACGCCAATACTTCAACTGATGCCTACTTCACTTACATTGAAGAAGGAATAACAGAATAAATCAACCTCACACATGGATTAATTTACAGCCATCCAGGGCTTGTACCACATAGCTACTTGAATGCATAACTAGCAAGATTCTCGTTTATGGTATTGATACCCCTAGAAATGACTCTAGAACAAGAGATTTTTCTCTCTCTCACCCTTATGGATGCAACCACAGGAGACAAGCAACAGTTAGATACTGTGACGTATTTACTTTGACAAAGGTTTATAGAAGCATGTATATCCCCGCATTTATCACATAATATAGGTTAAACTCAAACTTTAGGAATTGTAGAGAAGAACATGTCAATTAAAGAGAAGCTAACAAGGAAACAATGAGAAATACTAGCATCTAAGAGGAACAATTACCTGGAGCCGCATAACCAATAGAACCCCTTATGCCAATTGAACTTGACTGATTTGTAGAAGAGGTATGGGTAGCTTCTCGAAGGAATCTCGCTAACCCAAAGTCACCTATATGCCCAATCATTTCATCATCTAGAAGGATGTTGCTTGCCTTCAAGTCACAATGAAGTATTTGGTTGGAGCAATGATGGTGAAGATAATCAAGTGCACATGCTACATCAATTGCAATATTTAACCTTTGTAGCATGTGTAAATGCCTTGATTGCCTGTCCACGTCTTGTTTGATCTCATTGGGATGCAGCCACTCCTCTAGGCTCCCATTGACCATGAACTCATACACAAGAGCTTTGAATTCATTGCCCTGGTAATCGACACTTGAACATGTTGTGAGTACCTTTAGAAGATTTCGATGTTTGATGCTCTTCAAGGCCTTACACTCTGCAAGGAAACTCTTGGAAGCACTGCTAAGTTGAAGGTTTAGTACTTTAACTGCGACAACTTTCCGACCCTCATTAATAATTCCTCTATATACTGAACCAAAACTACCCACACCGATCAGATTGGCTGGAGAGAAGCCATTAGTAGCTCTCAGTAGACTTTGGTATGACAGCTGGGGAAAATTGTTTCCTAAGAATTGGACGGACGGTACATTGATTGTCTTTTTAAACTAACAAATATATAAGGAACACAAGAACATTAGCAGCCCTAGAAGCCCTAAAGATATAGAAGTAATTAATTTCATGGTAAGAGTAAATCCTCTGTTTCTGGACTCTTTGGAGTTGCAACTCTGCAGCTGCAATTCAAGTATTCCTCCACAGAGCTTCTTGTTTCCTTTAACGACAATGATAGTTGCATTCTTGAATACACCTTTTTCTGGTACTGCCCCCTCAAAATCATTGAATGATAGGTTTAGTTTTCGTAAGAAGACAAAGCCATCCAAGTAGTTGGGGATTGTTCCTAAGAGGTTGTTGTGAGAAAGATCTAACTCCTCCATACCTCTCAAAGAAGCTAAAGTAGAAGGAAGGATTCCCCACAATTTGTTTCCACCCATGTTCAATGACGTCAACTCTACACAACTACCCAAAGAACTTGGAATATTACCAACCAACATGTTCTTAGAAACATCAAGCATTTCCAGATTTTGAAGAAGTCCAATTTCCTGAGGAAGGGAACCACTCAAATTGTTATATGCTAGGTTTAGCCGCAACAATGACGAGAGACTGCCAACTTCTTTGGGTATGATACCACTAAGATAATTGTGATCAAGACTTAGTGTCTCCAAACTTTGGTATTTCACGACGTATGTTGGGATGTTGCCTTGAAGATAATTTCCAGATGCATCAAGCCATATTAACAACGGTAAATTTGCAAGCGAAGATGGCATCTCTCCGTGGAATTTATTATCTTCCAGCGTCAAATACTGCAGGTTTTGAAGCTTCCCGATATCAAAAGGAATTTTACCACTTAATTGGTTGTTGGACAAGTCAAGAACCTGCAAATTGATGGGCTTCCCGATATTGGAAGGAATTTTACCACTTAATTGGTTGTTGGATAAGTCAAGAACTTGCAAATTGATAGGATTTGCTATCCCGGATGGAATGCTCCCAACTAATTCATTCTGATGCAAGCTTAAATTCAAGAATTCAGAAGAGAAGTTGCTGATTGATTCAGGTAAGACACCTCCAAAGTTGTTGTAGGCTAGAGACGCAACAGACAATCTAGAGGCATTGGTCAAAGTGTCAAGAAAGCTCAAGTCATCGACTTCCCCTGTTCCTAGATTGTTCTGGTGTAATTCTAAGTCCCAAAGAACAAGTAGCTTCTCCAAGGCAGGGACTTTTCCTTTAAATCCATTTTCTGCCAAGTTAAGGTAACTTAGTTTGCTGGCATTAGATATTGTTAAAGGAATATAACCAGTAAACAAGTTAGTACCAATATTTAGGTGTCAGAGATTAGGAAGAGTGAGGCTTAGGTCTGAGGGAAGGCTGCCTTCAATTTGGTTATATAGGACTTCAAACATTGTGATAGAAGAGATATTATAGATTGAGAAAGGAATGGTACCGACCAAATTGTTCACTCCCAATAAGAGAGCTTCCAATTTTTCCCATCGACCAAGAGTATCAGGTATGGTACCGCCAATCTTATTAAAAACTGCATTAAAAATTGTAAGAGAAGACAGATTCCCGAGAGTAGAAGGCAAACCTCCAGTTAGATTGTTTTTGCTCATAAACAGACCCGCTAGCATAGTCAAGCAACCGAGATCCGGAGGAATTTCCCCCGTCAGCCTATTACCGGAAAGTTCTAGGATAACAAGGTTAGATCAACTAGATATATTGGTGGGAATTTACCCGGTAATAGAATTATTTTGCAGCGACATCTTTTTCAGTCTTTGCAAGTGACCGAGTTCTTGGGGAATTTCGTGACTAAAGCTATTGTTGCGAAGCCATAGTTCCCCAGGCTGAGAAAGCTCAGATTTCCAATGTGAGGCGAAACTGACCCGGATTGCTTTCGATGATCGAGCCTCAACACAGTTACCCGCTGGTGTCGACGGCCACATGTTACACCAACCCATTGACAAAAGTGGATGGATTCATTCCACGAGTTCAGAGCTCCGAAGGGATCACTCGTTATTGCAGCTTTGAATGCCAGCAAGGCTGCATGGTCAGTCTCGTTTCGGCCTTGCATAAAGCCCGCTACAACAGGAGAACCAGAATGCAAGACCAACAGAAAAACAACGTGCCCCAAAAGGAAGATTATTTTTAGCACTGCCATACCCATCTGGTAATAGGAATCTTCACACAGAATTTGGTGCTTGCTGATAACCGTAATTTAAGATAGTGGTGTTGTTCTAGTCAAGCTGATATTAATTTGCTTACATTCGTTAACCCTAATAATTAGTAGTGTCCAGTACCACAAAGTCAAGTCATGTGTGCTTTATTATATTAAGTATTCCAATAACTATTTTTCTTCCCCTCTTGATAACTTCTGATGGGCTTATGGTTGGTTTTTGAAAGGCTAGTCCCACTACTTTGGATCCAGAGCAGAATGTAGGCCCAAAAAACCACATCCTAAGTTTGAGGGTTTTTTTTTTTAACTTTAAGTTTGAGTTCATTCAAGGGAAGGTAAAGAACAAAAGCAATTTGGCAACTAAAATGATACTCCAAGAAAATGTCCCATACTCCTGTCTGAACTCCTAGGTTGTGTTTGGATCGCTGGAATAATTTTGGGGAAGAATTGAATTGCGATCTTTGAATTTCAAAAATTCCAAATAATGATTCAGTTGATAACACATATTACGTCGGTTTTTTAGCCAACCAAACATCTCGGTGAGCATAGCAAGGCATTTAGCATTACGGGGGAATCAACAATCTATTCCAGCCTTCTACATTCCAAACCTTGGGCACTGCTAGAGGGTTTGTCCAATTGTTAACTTTAAGCTCCCCGATTAGTCGAGATGCACGCAAGCTGGCTCAGACATCCAGTTATCAAAATATATATAGATATACTATATTCCAGCCCCGACCTAAGACAAGGGAAAGACCTAATTAGTCACATAATGTGTGGGCAAGCTAGTGGGAGAGCGCGAGCCAGCTAGAACTTCATCCTAGAATCCTCTCACGTCGCGGGTTCCTCCACTCTCTTCGTCGATAAATTCGATAGGAGTTGTATTTTAGATCAATTGACCAAAAAAAGAGAGCACAATTCTTCACATCATCATCAAACAAAAAATCCACATTATGGAGATATCAGTGTGCACAAAAATGTACCAAAATCACAAAAACAAAGAGAGAGGAGTTCAAACGATGGTCATCGTTTTACTCTATTTGCAGTGAAAATATGATTTTCAGTAGCTTCCACAAAGCATGACATTTTCAGAACAAGGAAATCACATGATCGAAAACCTATTGGGGTGCTATGGAAGGACTTCAGGTTGGTGCTGTGCAGTGAGGTCTGTGCTACGCACCTCCGAGCCGTCGGATCGTGCATCCGACGGCTCGGATCTCATTTCGGCAACCAATGATCGAGAGCCGTTCATTGTCGAGATGAGATCCGAGCCGTCGGACGTACAATCCGACAGCTCGGAGGTGTGCAACACGGTGCTGCACACACCACTGTTAAGCACCATCCTCCAATTGGTGGAAGAAATACTCAACTTTGAAACCGTAACCCGAATGGGTTGGCCTAATGGTCAAGTTCTCGGACTTGGGAATTTGCTTCCTTCTAAGGTCTCAGATTAGAAATCTTTCAAGTGTTATCAAGTCTTTTGAGACCAGTCCATACAAAGCTTAGATGTACCTTAATTAGGACCCCTGCACAAGTGGGTGTCGGGCTTAGTTTTCCAAATTAATCATGGTGCGCATAAACTAATCCAAATAACTGAGCGGTAGAATAATGTCTCAGGCACTGAATACAAGGAGCAAGTCCCACAGTTTTTCAATGGGGAACCTCCCACTTATAAGTGATTTTGCATCTAGTTTTATGCATATATCATTTGTGCACGTATTCATGTGGACTGTGGAGTAACAGGTTTGCCAAAATTTTGTGCTTTCCTTGAGAAAACTTTGTCGGCAGTGGTGCAAAGAAATACTAGGAAAGTACAAAACAGAGTAGCTAGGTTTGCCATTTGAGTGTTCTTTTATGTGTTCATGCAAGTACTAGTGCTTGCATCCTCTATCACGAGTGACGGCGGAATACGCAACACTATTTAGAAGGTCTCACCATCATTAGTAAGAGAAGACAAAGCAATAAATGTACAATGGGTTTTTTTTTTTTTTTTGCAAAATGGTATAAGAGTAATTCCACACACCAACTTACCTAGGCAACTACTAACTAGGTAAGTAGTGAAAGACCCTTGTATACCAGCACATAACAATCTAAACTTCCAATGTAGGAGGCAGCACGAATGTACAATGGGTTTGTGCCTACTAAAGTGTACATGCTAGTACAATTGATCTGGTACCAGGTTGTACTTTCTGTAGTACTAGGTACAAATGCTCATTTTTCAGAGAAACAAATGCTAGATAGTATCACAAGTATATATTGTTGTGAGGATGAGCACCAAGAAATAATGTACAGGAATGGAACGACATGGCTGCTTAACTCTCCGGATGAATCTCTAACATTGATCTTTGCTGCTGATAGTGGATTGGATGTGTGGATCACCGATTCTAGAGGGAACCGGTTCAGCCGCTAACATGTGACGCTTGATCTTATCATTCCGGTATTATTAGTACTCCATCTTTTATTTACTTTTTTGTATCGAGATTAAGATGTCATCGGCGCATCTTACAATAATCTGATTGTGATCATGAGACATATTATTGTATAAGATGAAGTTCTAAAGGTCTTTAATTTTTTCCAAACGAATCGACACCTAATGATGTTGGATTAAGCGTTACTGGAAAATCGCACTGTTTTTTGTATGCAAAAGTTTGTGTGTCCGAGGAAAAAAAATAGCTGCCTAAAATCCTCCACTAGTGCTGAGCCCTTCTTGAAAACTGAGCCCAATCTACATCAACTAAGAACATGGTCCATTTGACCCAAAGTAAGTCATTCTTTATCCCAACAATCCATTAAACGCTAATAATTATGGGGCGTTTCCGATCGTTAATAAAGTTTGAGAAAAAAAATTATAGCAATCAAGTTGTTAGATAAAAATACCAAAACTTGTGTGAACAATATAGAAAAATAACCCACGCTTTTGCTTGGCGGCTCCTTTAAAGGAGTTGGCTGAGATAGTTTTTTGAGTCCTGTATGGACCATGATATTTTATTGTTTGGGGCTTATATGGAAGAGTACATTTTCCGGGGGGAAAAATTGACCAATGCTTTTTTCAACAACAAAAATACAAAAAACAAAAACACCTTAGCGGAAACGCCCTCAAGTATAGGACACGGATTCTCTACAGTTGGATTATAGAGAGTCTCTGCAGTTGTATCGTAGCCGTTCATCTTTGTATTTGACTTTTTCCCGAAAATTTTTTATTTCAATCTCGGCCATTAAAAACACTATCCGACGGTTACGATCACTCAAATCGCACATTTAGCTACAGTCCAAACATTGACAGCAGACAAGCCTGATTCCAAGTATACCACACAACCAATCCCCCGCGAAAAGGGCGTGCATGTGTTGTTCATCATTGCTACTAATAATTTCTTTCCAAGCTGCTAGAAAAGGATTTCTCATTTCTTTCCTTGTGCAGGCAATGAAATGAGAGCGAATTGTACCAGCTTGAGTACTTATGACTGATGAATGTTCCCATGCTATGTACCTCCAAGAGAGCATGATTTGATGCGTCCCATCGGGCCTCGGAATCACTTGATTATCAAGGTATTACTAAATATTCACCATGCAAGCACATGGGATAATATATATATTGCCTGACCATAATTACTATACAGTATATAATAAGGTGCAAACTTTAATTTGATTTGATTGAGACCATGTACCAATTAATAATTATGCAGCCCCCATAACCCAACTGATTTGAACACACAAATTAATCTGCTTAAAAGAAGGTAATTATGAAAAAAAAAAAAAAACTTATTGTTAGAGTATTTCAAAATTAATATCTAGTAGGAGTACATCGTTTATAAATTTGCTTTTCGTTTCGCTTTGTCGTTCAATGTAAAATATTTTGAATGAAAGGTGAAAACATATCAGAAAGATTCCGAAACGAACTAGCTGAGTCGAGATATGCAAAACGAAGTGATTAATCTTGAAAGAAGTCTTGATCAGCATGTACAACTTCACCATTTGATAGATTCAGTAAAGATAATTAAGAAAAAAATTAAATAAAAAAAACTCAGGAATGTAGATGCAAAAAAAAAAAAATGAAACTACTCAAGAAAAGAAACATTTCAACTTTTAAGCCTTCGCGATGAAATTTGACCGAATAATTAGAAATACTATTTGGATTGAAAGCGTCATCCAATCTCATTAAACCAAATAAGAACTGACCATAGGAAAGAAAATATAACACCTTTTTTGAACAGAGAAGAAAACATTTAACGAATCGAACTTTTGAAATTGAAATAAGTTAAGCAAACGATCCGAAACAAACAAACCGCTGAGCTTCGACAGTACTTAACGTATTTCCAATCCAACATGAGTTTTCCGAATACGTACTTCCTGGAAATCCCGGCCCGACCGTGAAATTACCGTTTTGCCCTTCTGCAGCCCCAATATATTGCTCCATTCATTAAGCACCATTAACTCGTGACATGAAAGCTCAGCTTGCCCAAACTTTAACCTCCGCAACCATAATAGCCCTTTAATTCTAGCTAGCTGCTGGATTCAGACAGGGACGTCCAATATTGTGCAGTACGTAGTTGCTATCTAGCTAGCTAGTATGTGTGAAGTTCACGAAACCATTAAGTTAGACTATTAGAGCTAGCCTTTGATTTTTGAACTCCGGTGGCCGGCGTGTGATTTGGATTGATGCAACAAAACGATTCTTGTGAAGTTTCCTACCAACTTATAACTAACTGTGAAAATGAAGGCTGAATAAGAAAACGATAGGCAAAACCACTGAGATCGGAACAACAACAATGGGGTAACCTTTGGGTGTTCAATCAATTTTAGTTGTCTATAATATTTCTTAACGGTTTTCCAAGAACTTGGATATGCCAGTAAAAAAAACTCACCGACTTTTTGGCAAGTTTAAGTTCTAGCTTTTGCTTAATTTGTTGCTCATTCAACAGTCTAAAGCCTAAAAGACCTTGACCTATCTCTCTTCTATATATATATACAGTCCGGTTCCTATCCACACCTCTTCTCGTCCGCACCCGTCCGTACCTCCCCTTTCCTGATCGAATTTCGATGATCCAAGCCGCTCAATGTGTTCAGAACGTGATTTTGAGGGTACTAACAAGAAATTAGCAAAAAAAAACATCGAGAAGGGTTTGATTTGATTAGTTTTTTATTGAACCGTTCAATAAAATACAAACAAAAACTGTTCGAATGAAGCCCTTTCCGATCATTTTTTTTTTTGCCGATTTCTAATTGCAGACTCTTAAAATTATCTTCTGATCACATTGAGCGGCTCAGATCATCGAAATTCGATTGGGAAAGGGGAGGTGCGGACGG
Source organism: Rhododendron vialii (assembly GCF_030253575.1). Lineage (NCBI taxonomy): Eukaryota > Viridiplantae > Streptophyta > Magnoliopsida > Ericales > Ericaceae > Rhododendron > Rhododendron vialii. The sequence continues at coordinate 37,334,006 of NC_080565.1, read as the reverse complement.
GAAGGGGTGTGGACTTGGATCATTGAAATTCGACCGGAAAAGGGGTGGTGCGGACGGGAAGAGGTGTGGACTTGATCCGGACTGTATATATATATACAGGGGCGGAGTTATGTTGAGGTTGGAGTTGCTCGAACGTAGAAATAAAAGTACTGGCCCTTGTGTACTTCAGTATTAAGAAATAGTGACCAATTTCACTCTACATATTGGCGGTAGCCAAAATTGGTCCCCAGGATTAATCGAGTCGTGATCAATTTTCACACAATTAGGAGATGAATTACTACTATTGTTTAATTGTTTCCCCGGTCCAGCATTTGTTTTTTCAATGCTAACAACGTTGTATGAAGGTCCATCTTACAGTTCAACTACTTAACTTCAATTCTCCACGCATTAATTAATTACTATCTGTATTTCTTAATTCCAATTTTGGAGTTGATTGACAATCTCATTGTCCCAGCGTTTCACGGTAATCATTTTCTTGTTGCATACTTTAAATTACAATTAATCAAATCTTTTAAGAAACATGATTCTCCATGCTCATTGCTCTATGCAGCGTCCGCCGGCCAGAATGAGACAGGATCCTCTGTGCCTCTACGCCAAGGGGTTTTTCGGCCGTTGAATTGTGTGATTTTTTTACCCAACGGCCAAAAATCTCTCGGCACAAAGGCACAGGAGCTTTCATGATAGAGGAAATCAGACTCCGGCCAGAATACCCTTTTTATTCAAAATAAAAGTCAGATTCTCTAAAAATACTGCCCCGATTTTTAATTTTTCACGGGCAACCCTTGCACCTAATTGTCCAGTATCTCTGACTTGTTGCTAATTAGACTCCATAATATCTTGAAAAAAAAATTAAAAAATTACGTAGGGAGCACCCGCCTAGCGAAAGATGACTTTCTTTTCATAGGGGACTGTTTGGAAATTGTGGAAAGAAAGAGAAAAAAAAAAAAAAAGAAGAAGAACAAGAAGGAGGAGGAAAATGATTTTGAAGGAAAAGGTAGAGAAAGTTGAGGAAAAGGTAGAATGGAAAGTTTCTTATTAATTTCCTCTTCTTTTTCTCTTCTGTCCTGTCCGCAATGCATGCTTTCTACCCGATGTACAGTCAACTGATTCGAAACCCTGGTCCACTACCTGAATTTAGTTGGGCGCATGCACGTTCTGAAACAAAATGCAAAACTTTGTACTACTATATATTGGTTGTGGACTATTATCATTTTATAAATTTTTATTAGGTTTACATCAACTTTCCTTTCTTCGATTTGTCTTGAACAGAGAAATTTAGACTCCGTTTGTTTGGGCGAAAAATACTTTTCGGTAAAATATTTTACCTATTTTTCGGTGTTTAGTTGTGTAACAAATGAGGAAAATATTTTGCATGTAAAATATTTTTCATTAATTGGAAGAAAATGACTTACCCTTAAATCTTCTGTAAGTTATTTTCCGAAATTAACCTGCTGCCTTCTACTGCAATTTTCATTGCTCGGTTTGCTCGATCATTAGGTCTGACCCACATTCAATTCTAATATTCTCAAATCTCTCTACCGTTTAAGCTCTCTCTCTCTCTCTCTCTCTCTCTCTCTCTCTCTCTCTCTCTCTCTCTCTCTCTCTCTCTCTCTCTCTCTCTCTCTCTCTCTCTCTCTCTACATTATTTTGTTGATTTCTGAAAATATTTTTCAAGTGTCAACCAAACACCGAAAAATAAAAATTTGAAGTTTGTTTTCTGAGAAAACATTTTACATCCAGACAAACGGAGCCTTAAGAGACGAAAAAATCTAACGATCAAAAGTTCAAAATTTTCATTATATATAATAGTCAAAAAATACACCGATTGTATCTTTATTTTTGTATTTTTAAGAACTTTATAACTTCGATTCATATATTTTACTTGTTGATTCCTATCGTTCAGAGGAATCCGAGAACTAAATATCTTAACCAAAAACCTGGTTAAAATACAGAAAATTAATAAAAACTCTAATGATAACAAAATTACAAAAATATGTCAATTAATCCAACTCCGGCCTTATTATCAAGTAGATAGAAAGGGAAGTTAAACACAGGTTTTTGGACTTCTAATTAAAGTTCACTAACCCATAATTAATCCGAAACATGTAAGTTTGGAAAAGCAGTCCTTAATTAAACCTCGAGATCATAATTTGTTGTGTTTGTGCCATGCCACATCATTGCATCAAAAAAGGGTTTCCATTATGGCAACGACAAGAAGATGCAAAGCTAGCTTTTCCTCTGTATCATAGTATCAGCTTTGGATTCCTGCCTTTCTGTTCCCCACCCCAGCAAGAAATGAGTATTATTCAAGGTCAAAAAAGTTTATTTTATAATTTTACGCACACATCGACGAATTTATAATAGACCAATTTTACCAGAACGGGTGCCTCAATTTTGGAAGTTTTTGAACGAAAATAAGCAAATTCCTAAGTCTCTGGCTGACCAAGATCAGCAAACGAACCACTAACGAATGAACAAATCCCTAAGTCTCTGACCAAGATCAACAAACCAACTACTTGGGATTAAAATTCTATTAGCGCCATGTGATTCAGTCGATGTGATGATTGACCCCTGACCTTCATCGAAGGTCAAATTCGACAAGATCTAGAACAAAGATTGATCTATCGATTCTATTCCTCTTCAAACCCATCATTATAATAGACACAACCTTTGCTTTTAAACATTGTCTAGAGCTAATTAGTGATCATCCGTGAGATTTGATATGGCATGGGTGGTGATGGACCGATGGTATACCATGTTACACGTACTCAGGTACTGATCACTTAGCTAGATATCTGTATTGTAAGAGTTGGAGAGTACTTTTGAGATGCATTTATATATATAAATCAAGATTTTGACTAATGTCACAGCCCTTGGTATGCGAGTAGTTCATCAGTAGTTGGTATTACAAAAATGACAAAAAAGTAGATACAACGTATTTCTTACCCTACAGAAGAGATAAAATTTGTAGTATTTGACCAGCTCTCTAGACATGGGGTTTAAAAGCAGGAATTTTTAACTGTGTAGTTGGATTATAAAAAAGACTGATGCTTAATTTAATTAGTAGAAAAATATTCAAACCCCAAGATGGGAGAAGACTTGTGAAACAAGCATTCAGGAAATTATGCACTTGTGATAGGCCAGTGGGTGCACCAACTCTCTCGTACAGGGTTGAACTAAGACTTGCCCACTGATCTGACCATTAATTAAAAGTTCTGTTTGAATCAAAACCTAATCTGCCAACCTCAGAACAACCCTCTCTCCCCTCTTCTCCACCTATATAATCAGCCTTCAAACCCACTATCTGTAACTCACTCACGAAAACACAAGGGAAAAGGCCAAGTACTCGGCCACTAAAACTGAAAAGAGATAAAAGTAAACACAGAGCAAAGCAAAGCAAAGCAAAGATGGAAGCAGCTTTCAACAGTACCAGCATTGCCAATCCCAGCTTCACTCTGTTCTTCCTGGGCCTTTTGCTCCTCTTTGCCAATTCAGTGCCCTTGTTTGCTAATGCAAAAACTCACTCTTATGACTTTGTTGTACGTCCTCTCTCTCTCTCTCTCTCTCTCTCTCTCTGGTCTCGAAAATTCTGTCAAACTTGTGTGGCACAGTTTCTGGTTTATTGCAATAAGTTCAACCACAATGAATGCCTACTAATTATTAATGGAACAGGTTCAAGCAACGAAAGTGAAGAGGTTGTGCAAAACCCACAACTCCATCACGGTTAACGGGCAATTCCCGGGACCAACGCTGGAAGTGAACGATGGAGACACGCTAGCGATCAACGTCGTCAATAGAGCTCGATACAATGTCACCATTCACTGGTATATTTGCATGCATAGTAACGCAGTACAAGTAAAGAACTCGTCTAAAACATACTACTTTTTTACTAGTAAAAAACAAATGAATACAATTCTTTCTGCAGGCATGGCATTAGGCAGATTAGAACAGCCTGGGCCGACGGGCCAGAATTTGTGACTCAATGCCCGATCAGACCAGGAACGAGCTTCACATACAGGTATACAATTACAGGCCAAGAAGGGACGCTATGGTGGCATGCCCACAGCTCGTGGCTCAGAGCCACCGTCTATGGTGCTATCATCATTCACCCGAAGGAAGGTTCTTCCTACCCATTCCCCAAGCCTACCCGTGAAACACCCCTTCTCCTAGGTACTTACTCAACTCTTCATAATCTCAGCAGAGTAGACTCGATTACCAGAAAATTAATCTGTAAATGGGACTTTTATATGAAAATGTGAAAATGATGATGCAGGGGAATGGTGGGATGCGAATCCTGTGGATGTGATTGACGAAGCAACAAGAACAGGGGGGGCTCCTAATATTTCTGATGCTTACACTATCAATGGTCAGCCTGGAGATTTTTACAACTGTTCCAGCCAAGGTATGCTTCTTCTTCTTCTTTTTTACAACCGGATGTTTGGGTTAGCTTGCGCACACCTCGAATAATTTCGGGATCCTAAAGTTAATGATCAGGCAAACCTCCATTGACCCCCCAAGTCCAAGGTTTAAAACGTTTGGCAAGCTCAATTTTTGAAACCAACTCTCTACCAACTAAAGGCTAAACTGATCAAATCTGTCTTATGGGAGACTAGCGTTTGAGCCTCGTTATAGACGTTTGGAGTTCAGTACTATGAATAGCTTATGGACCTCGTGTGAACTAACTTATTAATTTATCCACTAACCCCACTGATATATGCAATATTTGGGAGAAAAGGTGAACTATTCACCGATGTGTACATTAGCGAAAAGGTGTTCTATTTGCCGGTGTGTACATTAGCATATAAAGTACACGAGAGAATATTGTCATGTGACACTCTATTCTAATGTCAAATAAGACCAGTGAGAATTTTTTCAGTGCCAGGAGGCTACCACGTGGTGCGTGCTAAGCACATCCGAATCGTCCGATGCAATTTTGGATGATTTAGATTTGGAGAGAAAAAAGTGACAGAGAAAAGGAAGGGTGGGAGAAGAGAAAAGGTTTTAATTTGAGCCGTTTAAAAGTGCATCAGGCAACTCAGGAGTGCCGAATAGACACCACGTGGGATATATCCACTTGTCACTGTAAAATTTCTCAAGATCAGTAGTGCATTAATGAATAAGATTCACCACAGTTAAATTTGGCGACTTGAACCTGGGCCATGCCTAATAGTAGTAAACCAAAGGGGAAAAAAGAACTCATGATTTCAAGAAACTGACCAGATCATATCATTTCCATGCAGACACAGTAATCGTCCCAATCGGCTCCGGCGAAACCAACCTCCTCCGCATAATCAACGCCGGCCTAAACCAGCAGCTCTTCTTTACCGTCGCCAACCACAAGCTCACCGTGGTCGGAGCCGACGCCTCCTACCTCAAGCCCTTCACCACCGACACAATCATGCTAGGCCCCGGCCAAACCACAGACGTCATCATCACCGCCGACCAGCTGCCGGCCAGGTACTACATCGCCGCACGCGCCTATGCCAGCGCCCAAGGCGCACCGTTTGACAACACCACGACCACCGCCGTGCTGGAGTACAAAACGGCACCGTGTCCGGCCACAGGTGGCGGCCCGATCAAGCCGATTAACGCGACTTTGCCGGCTTTCAATGATACGGCAACGGCTACTAAGTTTACGACTAGCCTTCGAAGTCCTAGCAAAGCTGCGGTGCCGACGGAGATTGATGAGAGCTTGTTTATTACGGTCGGATTGGGACTTCTTAATTGCCCACCAGGTGCTCGAGCAAGGTATGGAAAAAAGGGGAGTTTTATGTGAAAAAGTGTTTACAGAGCACCATTGCGCACATCCAAAGTATATTGGACGATCCGGATTTTGAACAAATTTTTTTGGGAAGAGTTAATAGGAAAAGTTTGTTAATTCTTTCTCGAAAAAATTTGTTTAAAATCCAGACCGTTGATCCCCGAAACAAATGACTATGAATTGACACCTCTATAATTTGCTTATTCAGTTCCTCCGTGAATAAGTTTATCTTTTACTCCGTATTTGAAAACTTACTAACAGAATTGTATTCTACCAGCAGGAACTGCCAAGGCCCGAATGGCACCCGATTCGCCTCGAGCATGAACAACGTATCCTTCGTGCTCCCCTCCAGCTTCTCCCTCCTCCAGGCCCACCAGCAGGGCATCCCCGGAGTATTCACCACCGATTTCCCGGCATCTCCCCCGGTGATATTCGATTACACAGGGAACGTGAGCAAGGCTCTGTGGAGTCCGGTGAAAGCGACCAAGGTTTACAAACTCAAGTACGGTTCGCAAGTTGAGGTGGTTTTGCAGGGGACGAGCATATTCACTGCCGAAAACCACCCGATTCATCTCCACGGGTATGATTTCTACATCGTCGCGGAGGGGTTCGGGAACTTCAACCGGAAGAGGGATACGGCCAAGTTTAACCTTGTTGATCCGCCGATGAGGAATACGGTCAGCTTGCCGGTTGGTGGGTGGGCTGTTATTCGGTTTGTTGCTGATAATCCAGGTAAAGAATATGGCAAAAAGGCTATAAAAATTATAAATAAATAAAAAAAGGAAAACGGTTTTCACCTAAAAAAAGAGTGCAATTATCAAAAAAGAAAAAAAAGGAGCGTGAAAATTCTTACTAAAAAAACTGTTTTCGAAAGCATGTTTCGGTTGGTGCTTGATCTGAAGTCGATATATTATCAAAAATTGAATTATAATTTATAAAATGGACGATCTAATTTCTGTCAATAATAATAAAGATAAACTATCTATTTTACAAAGCAAAATTCAATTTTTAATATTCCTATTGATGTCTTTTAATAGATACACTATTATGTGGGGTCTACAAGATGAACGGTTCATATCAATAATAATTACACGGTAAGACCGAAAAATGTATTGGTGGAAAAGTAGATTTTTCAGTGGAAAGAATTTAATCTTTTTTCACAAAACTGTTTTGGAAAGGATATTAGTCGAAATACACTGCACCAAACCCACTACATTTTTTTTTCATTTTTTATGGAGTCCACCCTGAGTCCCACAAAAATACATAAAAACGCTCTTAAATTTTAAAATAATATTTATGGAGCTCTGTAAGAAAATAGCTCCAACAAATATCGGTAAGTATTTTCTGGATTCGTAAAGGCGAAACTGTTACAAATCTAAAAATAATATTTACCGACATTCGTTGGAGTTGATTTATTACAGAGCTCCATAAAATATTATTTTAAAAGTTATAGACATTTTTCTGAATTTTGTGGGACCTAAAATGGGTCCCACAAAAACTGTAATAGATGGTGTTATGGTTTGGTGTAGTATATGTAGCATCTCTCTCATTTGGAAAACAGAGGCACCAGTCATTTCCCTGTGATAACTTTTTCTTTGAGAAAGAATCTCTTCATAACATTCCAAGCTTTGAAAATCTTCTGAAAGTTACAAGCTAGTTGGCAAAACGATTTTGATGAATTTTTTAGAAACTCCAAAAAATAAAAGTACGAATATAAAAATTGATACTCCATCCTTCCCAATTTAGATGTTCCATATGAAAATTCGTTCATTTTTCAAACTCCAAAAACATGTATTTTTATATATTGTTATTTTTTTATCATTTTACACCATATTAAAGTATTCATTGGGTAATTTAATATACAACAAAAAAAAAATTTGAGTTCGAAAATGCACGAATTTTCGTATGGAACATTTAAAAAGGGGACGAAGGGAGTACCAATTATGTCCTTCCGAATAAATGATATAATCTTTAATGCATTTCCAACCACACAATAAAATGAGAATTTTGAAAACACAATCTCAAGGAACGATGAATTGTACAAATGAAATGCCAGACAAAAAGTTTCGACAGATAATTTCATGCCTTACGGTTGATAAATCTCAATTGTTCAGCATCTAATTAATGTTCAAATATTTTGTTTTGGATAAAACAGGTACTTGGATTTTGCATTGTCACTTGGACGTTCACATAGGCTGGGGTCTTGCCATGGTTTTCATCGTCGACAATGGAGTCGGGGAATTACAATCACTAGAACCACCTCCGGTGGATTTTCCTGTATGTTAGAATCATCATCTTCAACAGAGAGAGAGGCACTGCCTGAAGATTGGATATATATGATCATGGCGTCACCATTTTTTTTCCATTCTTCATTTTTAACCCACATTGGGATTAATAGTTCTTTGTTCCTTTTTCGATAGATAAACCGGGTCGGTAAGAGATCAGACCCGGACTGGTTTCTTTGTTGTAGCCGGATCTTTATGTTGTTACTAGATACTGTGATTTTTCCAAGAGCAAAGTCTATAGCAATCGCTGATAAAAATAAAAATAAAAAAAGGTCTGTAGCAAACATGAAAATTCATAATCCAAAATCATCTTCTGGTTCTCCACAAGATGATTTTAAACCCCATTTATAAGTAGTAAGTAGTATATTGTCTGAGTTAATTCTATCTAAGCTTAGCTATAAAAAAAATGTTGCGCTGTCATATACATATGAAAATTCAAAAAAAAAAAAAAATGATGTCCAATCAAGAATAGCCGATCACTAGCAAAAAAATAAGTCCTGCTTTGGAGTCTTTAGACCTCTTTTAGGTACGTCAAATTTCATTGTAAACGCAAACCGATCACACTAGCCAAAAAAAAAAAAAAGGACTAAGAAAGTTGAGCTGTATGACTCCGGAGATGAGTAGCTGCCGCTCCTTTTTTGTTTTGAGCGATGAATTCATAAAAAAGGCTAATGACTCCAGAGATGAGTAGCTGCCATTCCTTGTTTGTTTCAAAAATTTTCAATAAGATTTCTTGCTTTATGGCCTAGCCCAACGCCTTGCGTCTCAAACTAACAATAGCAACAACAAACATCAGAAACAACAAAAGTATATATGAGTTCACGCCGGACCATTCTCATCCCAATTATCATTTAAAATGAGGGTACAAAGCTGAGCAATGAGCATCGTCATATTAAGCCACACAAAAAAACAAATATCAAAAAAATCATATTAAGCCACACACAAAAACAAATATCAAAAAAAAAAAACCATATTACAACAGGTGGCTAGGTGCACACAAGCAAATGGTAAATTAGGTTCAAATTCCCAAAAAATCTGAACTAGTGTAGCATTGTTACAACAGGCTCTCAGCAACATTCTAAAACAACTAAAGAATCTTCTAAATGTGGCGATCAAGTCCAAGGTTCGGTTGAGGGTACATCCCATTTCAATTAAGAGAAATGCCACCCCAATTTCAAAACCTAGAGACATCAGTTATGAGTCTCAATACCATCACCATAAACCTTATAGTTGTAGCACCAGTTGTGGAACCAAAAACAGCACCGGCAAACCAACAGGTACAGATATAGCATCAAGGCAGCAACTTCCCCATCCCAACAGAACCCTTTGAATATCAGCTTATTGATAGCACCATTTTTAGAGCCTGAAAATGGTACATAATACCATAATAAGAAAGATGATAATCCTAATTTGTTGTTCCTTTTTTTTTTTTTGCTGAAGCAAGAAGAAATAAAAAGATCACTTTGAGACAGTGATGAATTCAAGTGCCAAGGCTAACCTTCAATGAAGGTTGGAGAGTCAGTTTGTAGTAGAATCAAACAGTGGAACTCTCAGTGTCTGAGATCTACGAGGAAACATCGTATGCGAAGACACAAAGAACATTAGCGTAATAAGAAAAGAAGCGTTGGCAGTATAGGGTGTTTGAAAGCAGTGGAGCCATTGCTGGGTAGCTCATCTGCTTGTTGTGTGGATGCTGACAGATCTTTGTACAGAAATAAATAATCAGTGATTCATCACTTTCAGCACAGAATCCATTCCCTCATACCTCAAGCAGAAAAAGATAGCTCAGAACTAGAAATAGCAAATTCAGTCCAACTTAGTTTTATTTCCGACAAATGAACAACAGCCAACAATCTCATTATCAGATCTACGTATTGACCATGGCTTAACCCTTTACGGCTGAAAGTAGCGCTCTATACAAAAGGCAATGGAGAGAACTTACTACCAGGAAATTGTATACTTAAAATTCTGAAGCTACAGGTCGTGAACTGGCACTATGGCAAGCACATCCAAGAATGCACGATCTAACTGAATCAGATTTGGGGATCTTCAAAAAATTAGGGCAAATTGGGATTTTCCTCACCCAACCTCATATCATGTTTCTGGAAAAGAGGACAAGAAAAACATGTCCAAAATCAAAAGGATGATAATAATGTTCCATTTTTCTTGCTTAAGCGAAAAGAAATAACAAATTAATCACCTTGCGACGGCGAGAGAGAGGCAAAATAATCAGTTGGGAATGACATAATCTTAGTATGACATAATCGGTTGGGAATGGCCAAATCTTCTGCGACTCCGTGTCCTGATTATCGATGAATGTCACCGAGTTCTGAGGTAAAACTCCTATCATTCCCAGAGGCTTTCCGTTCAAGTGCTTCAACCTCGACCACTCCCCTCCAAAAGCTGAACCCATTGAACCAACTGTTTACGGTGCTTGTCCGCGTTAGTAGTTGTCGTTCCATCTGGACCGTACGTGAAGAACTTCCCATAATCTCCAATGGCAAAATCAGGTGATGTGTTCGCCATGTAGATTTAGGTGATCCTTGGCGAATATCCGGTGGCCATAGAAAAGAGCCATCCGTCGAATCCAATTTCAGTCTTGAGCCAGTTCATCCAATCCACTAAATCCTTCCGGCACCGTCGGATTGAGGTGGTCGACATCGGGAGCGAGCGGAAAGTCATCTCCCGTGTCTAGATTGCCTGTGGCATTGGAACAATTGGAGTTGCCTTTACAAATGAAGGATGGGCCCCAATCTAGGCGGCCGTCAGCAGTTCCTCCCCGGAAGTTGCACGGTGTTGTCCCTGTAATGGTGTTTGGGGCACCTGAAACAACAAGGTAGGAGTTGCGATTGCCTGGAAGAGAGAGAGGGAGAGACGAGTAAAGAAAGCAGAGCAACAGTAGCCATGATTCTTCTAGGTATACTTTCCCAGGCATGAAAACACAAAGGACACAGGTAGATATTATCTATTCCAAATAAACGAGTATAAAGGAACAACCCATCTTTGGGAGAGATTATTCAATGCCTCCGGGCAAGGAAATGTGATGCCCCAAACCCTCTCTCCACCACACATTTTTGTGGAATTGAGTCCCAACAAATGTGTAGTGGAGAGGGGGGGGTTGGGGCACCACATGGCCTTGTCTGTGTGCCCCCCACACAAATGTGCGGTGGAGAGAAGAGTAAGACAGCTCCTCACACTAGCATTGCAGCTCTAGCTCAAACTGGAATGCAATCACCTTATTTTCCCGTCTGGAGATGACTACTCTTTCACAGAACAGCCAAAGAGACCTTCATTTTCCAGGAAAATGTTACTCCAGTTTTGGAACCATGCAATGAAGTCCATGTAATAGTAGCATGATGATGCAATTTTCCAAAATAGACTTGAAGAAGGCCTCTATTTTTCCTGTCCAACACGTGAAATACTAGATTTAATTGTGAGCTGTTTGGGGTATCCCAAATGGAGCACGTGGTCCATAATGTGGTTTGTGCTTGCTTTTTTTTTCTTTTTTTTTTTGCGATCTTTGGTTTCCTTGAACTAATGAAATTTCATCTCTCCTTTTTTCTTTCTCAAATCTTTTATTTTTTCCCAGTGAGTCATGGATTTTCTATCTCTATTCATTTGACAACTGTAAATAAGGCACAAATTTTATCCTTGTTTATCAGCCAATATTGCTGTCAAGGGTATATGTGATTAAGATCAGACCTTTCAGCTGCGCGAGGAGACAGCTTCTCATTCTAGTGCTGCAGCTCAAGCTCACACTGGAATCATCAAGCACCTAACTGCTAGGAGATATCCCTCCGTCTAGGTAACAGCCCTTAGACCTTCAAGACTTGACAAGAACTGAAGCCAACAAAGGACAACGACACTCATCCACTTGTCTAAGAAGCAGATCACATGGAGTAATTCAATAGCCGCCACTTAAATGCTTGGTTGTCCGCAAAAGCACTCATCTGATAAGGGCATCTCCAATGCATGCTCCATTTCTCCAAAATTTGTAGGAAAATGTAAAACCCATCCTCCATTTGGGAGGATGAGATTCCATACTCCAAAATATGGAGTATCAAAATTATTCACCTTTTCAAATTTCATTTTTGTCACCATGAGCATTTGACTCTAATTTAAACACCAAGCATGTCCTTTATACATTTTGTTGTAATTTGATAAATTGTCTATAACTTTTAATATATACATTCACTATTTATAAAGTTGGTGTCCTGGAAAAGATAATGACGATATCTTTAAAATGAGACTAATATCAAATATATTTATTTGAATTTCAAAAAAGTGAAAATCAACCAATTAATATTGGAGGGAAACATTTAGAAATGAAAATAGATATGTGTGGGTTGGAGTTGATGTGAATAATGAATTCCTCCGAATCCACTTTATGAATATAAAAATATATCTAAATCCTCTCAAATGGAAAAAATGGAGGAAGAAATGGAGAATTGGACCAAGACGCTCTAACAGAAAATTCAACTTAAGTGTTTCATACTCCCGAAATCTCCACTCATTTCATGGCAACATACCCTCTTGAAATTCACCGAAAGTAGTTTGACACGGATCTCTATGAACGATATTTTTCCCTGAATCAGTTGGATGATTAAGAATATCATGTGAATTACATTAGGCTGAACAGTCAACTACGCAAGAGAGCCATAACATACATGCACTATACATAATTGACCCCAAAACCATGACGTCAAGCACACACTAAAAAAGGAAACCCTGTGATGGGGAGAACCAACCAAACATTGTGCATAGGTGCAAGTGCAACTGAGCTAACTTATTGCCTCTTTTCTCTCCCTCTCATGTCCTTTATTGAGTTCAATAAAATATTTCTTTTTTCCAAGCAAAAAAAAAAAACCTGAGGTAACCTATTTGGTTGAAGCTTTCGGGATGATTGACTAATTGAATTGTGGTTGACTTTACCCACTGTTGTTCCAGGTGATGAAAGGGATTAAGCACTTGACTGATTGTCCAACCAAAAAATCTCAATTGCTCTGAGTTTGATGGAGGGGAATCAGTTTCCAAGGCATTCTTTGAGTAGCATGCATTTTCCTTGGCAGTATAACAAAAAGAGAGTCAAGTTGCTTACCTGTTACCTTGGCAGGAAATAACACCAAGTCGTCTTGGCGAAGATTGTTGAGTTATGACAATCACCATAAATTTAGAGATTCTTTCCAACTCTAGTTGTCATATAGGAGTAAATATTTCTTCCTAAACATCCTGTAGCACAGAACTCTTGTCAGGTGAAGACCCTTCAATCTCCATCTCCATCTGCAGCCCCAAATACTTTAGTATATTGTAAACTTCCTCCATCCCTGTTTCCAGTGTATTATTATTCCCTGCTGAGAACATATGTACCTTATTCTGCACCTCAATCCAACTCTGGCCAGGGATTTTCTTTAAACCCTTAGCCTTTGCTGAAATTCTCACCCTAGCAGAATCATCCCATCTTCCAGTAGAAGCATAAATATTAGACAGCAGCGTGTAACTTCCAGTGGTCTCTGAGTCAAGACTAAAAATCCGTGAAGCTGTTTCTTGTGCAATGTCTGTGTTTTTATGCATCCTACATGAGTTCATTAGAGTTCCCCAGACATAAGAATTGGGCTCAATCGGCATGCTTCTGACCATTTCGCTAGCTTCTTGTAAAAACCCCGCACGCCCAAGGAGGTCAACAATACAGGAATAGTGCTCCACCTGGGGTTCAATCCTAAACTTTGATTCCATTTGCTTGAAAATCTTGCGACCCTCAAAAACAAGCCCAGCATGGCTACATGCAGAAAGAACAGCAACAAAAGTGACCCCATCTGGGTTATATCCGGCTTTCATCATCTGCTCAAAAGTTTCTAGAGCATAGTTACCAAGTCCATGCATTCCATACCCTGCAATCATTAAGTTCCATGAAACCAAATCTCTACCGTCAATTTCTTCAAACACCAAAAGTGCTTTATCAAGACTACCGCATTTAGTGTACATATTAATCAAGCCGTTTCCCACCAAAATATTCCCATCCATGATTGCTTTAATTGTATGGCCATGGATTTCCCTGCCAAGACCAAGTGCAGAGTACTCTGCACAAACGGACAGAACGCTGGAAATTGTAATGGAGTTGGCCAATACTTTAGCTGTTTGCATGCGACGAAAGAGTTCTAGAGACTCCTTCCCGTGTCCCTTAGAAGCGAACCCACCAACAATAGCACTCCAGCTTATAACATTAGGTCTCACCATTGGATACACGTCTGAATTTTCCATCTGTGAAAATATAGCATAAGCCTCATCACACAATCCAGATTCTGCATAGGAGGTTATCAAAGCATTCCAACTCACTACATTCTTCATTTCCATTTCTGAAAACAAATTTTTTGCATCTCTAACAGCACCATTTCTCCCGTACATGCATATGAGCGAGTTATACACAAACAAATAATTCTCAAAACCACCTTTTATCACATATCCGTGGATTACCTCACCCTTGTGAAGTGAACCTGAATCAGCACAAACAGATATGACCACAGCAAGTGCTTCAGCCGTACAGCCAATTCCCATTTTTCTCATCTCACCATAAAAATGGAACGTTGCTTCACGACGCCCACACCTGGCATAGCTAGATAACAATGAAGTCCACGTTACGAGGTTTGGCTCCAAACCTTCGGATTCCATCTTACGAAACATCTCAATAGCACCATCACAATCAAAATTCATAGCGAATCCTGAAACCATACAGTTCCAGGAAATGTGGGTTCTTTCAGCCATTCTATCAAACACTCGGCGAGCATCTTCCATCTTCCCAACCTTGCCATACATGACCAACAACTCGTTCACAACATGGAGATTATATTGAGAACCCATCTGGAAAACATGACTATGAACATTCCTGCACAATCTAGAATCCCCAATCAGCCCACAAGCCCTTATAACCAAAGGGAAACTAAACCCATCAGGCCCAACCCCAAGTTTTCGCATCCGAAGATAAACCCTAAGGGCCTCCTCATGTTCCCCACACGTTACATTAGCTCTCAAGATTGAGTTCCACAAAAGCAAGCTTGAAAAGCAATCAACGTGGGCAGATTCAAATGCTTTTCGGGCATCGAAAAGAAGCCCAAAATGCGTATAGGTAGCCACAAGTCTGGCAACCAAGAATGAGGACGTGTGGGCCCTAGTGTGGATGATTTGGGTGTGGAGCTGTTGACATTGTTGAATGGTTGTGGATTTTCGGAGAAGGTGATCAAGAAGTTCATTGTGGGTCTGATGGTGGAGGGAATCAGAGATCCGATGGTTGAAAATTGGTGGGTAGGAGAGCTTGGATAGATGGAGATATGGTGAAAGTGAAATCATGCGCCTTGAGGAAGCGCCATGAAGCAAGTCGTCCATATTCGTCATGCCATTCACAAGTGGGTTTTTCTCTCCTTGATGGTCAACAACAATAGCTTTTGTGGTTGTCAGTAACAAAGAGACACTGCAAAGCAACCCCAATTTTGGTTTACGCATATTGAAGGATCAAAGAAACATACAATAATGCCATGTTAGAATATTATGATCTTCACCTGGCAGCATCTAATAAGGCTGTTCTGATTACTTTGAGAGGATCCACAATTCCAGCCTTCACCATGTTAACGTACTGGCCTGGTTCAATGTAACAAACAACAAACGTGCATAAACTAGTTGGTTGACAGGCTAGTTGGTACAAGTACCAAGGGATTATGTGAGGGGGCGTTTACACGGAAAACGTTAAATACAAAGTGTACACAAAGTGTACGTTGGTTGACCGGCTGAGTCATTAAGGCGTGTGCCATGATAGGTGTTTGACGCTCGCACCAGGGTTCAAAACTCTCTGGCACTGTTATATGTTCTCTCTCTCTCTCTCTCTCTCTCTCTCTCTCTCTCTCTCTCTCTCTCTCTCTCTCTCTCTCTCTCTCTCTCTCTCTCTCTCTCTCTCTCAATTTTCGGATAAATTCCCTGTAATTTTTTCCGCTAACGGAGAGGAATGTGACCCAATTCGACATGAAATTTCTTTCCACAAGTTTAATATTTTTATTGCATGTTTCTTGACGGATTATGATGGGTGTGAATAGACATATAAAGTGAATTCACAACAATGTCAATTTACATATTTGTATGAACAAGTTACGGTGCCTCCACCCCTGCTTATGTGCTCAGTTGTGAACAAAAGGGATACTGCAACTACCTAAAGAAAAAGAGGCGCGTCTAATTACCTTTGGACCCATGGTGACCTTAACAGCCTCTGCAAGCTCATTAACACCCTGTAGCATAGCTGCTTGAGCCCCGGTACCAAAATTGATATCTTTAGCCACATAATTTCTGTCGTGTAAAACTCTACTTTGTACCTTCCAAATCAATCAAAAATCACCATACCCAATCGTCAACCTCAGGCACCATCAAAAATCAAATCTTCAAGTAGAAAAGCTGAATAGATTCAATCAACTCATATCTAATCTAATCCGATACAAAAGAGCAAATACTCGAGTTTTGGGAAGAAGTCAAACCAGTTTCCTGGAAGCAGAGGACCTGAGTAATTGTGGCAGCGGATATCAGTCATTATACGATGCGAGCCCGTGCATACAGGCATATAAATAGATACAGGATGTTTAATGTGTAATGTTTCTGTGTGTTGAGCAGATACCTGATAGATGAAGCTAGGGCTGCACCAACTCGATACATGGCGGAAATATACAGAAATTGGGAGAGAGCGATAGCAGAATGGAGATTCAATTGGCTGGATCGGGGAGAGAGAGAGAGAGAGAGAGAGAGAGAGAGAGAGGGAGGGAGACACTGTGCCGCAGGGAGTGGGGTTTAGGGTTTAAGGCTAGAACCGTCGGATCTGCGGGTTAAGGAGCCGTATTTCAAAGGTGAGGGGCCCTCAAATCTGGCCCGTCCAAACGTGGATTGGACGGTTCGGATGAAATGACGGGCACCAATTTTGGATAGAGATTTGATTTTGGATCTATATATAGAGACATTTGTTTACATCCATTTTTTGGCCGAATTCTAAAAAAGAATTTGTTAATGGATTAATGACCAAAAATGTTATTTTGGAACTTGGTAGAATTAAGCCTGATTGAATTGGGCCTATGGTAGAATTTAAAGTGGCCACAATTAAGCCTAATTGAGTTTGGAAGGGCTGGAGAGAGTTTGAAAATCGATTAGGCTACAATAATAGTTGGAGCATAGCCTAAGTAGTCAAGGCCCAAATTGATTTTTAGATCTGGGCCCATTTTCAGGTCTTGGCCCAACTAATTAAAGTTCGGACTAGTTTTTCAGACCTATTTAGCCCAATAAGGCCAAGATTCGTTTTTCAGGTCTAAGCTTAGTTTTTCAGATTTATTTAGACCTAAAACTGACCAAGTCAAGAAGGCCATAAGCTGTCTAGTCATACTTGGAAAGTAAACTACTCACAAGCAGCTCGAAAGCTTAGAAGGTTCTCGTTAGCATGTCTAAGTAAGCTGCTCACAAACAACTCAAGCTTCGGATAGCCATCCTCCTTCAACATGAAGCAATGCTTGGAACAGATAGCAACCATCCATTGGAGGAAATGTCAAGCAACTCAAGGCCTTTGCCATGAAGACACTTGGCAGCCATATACAGGCCTACAAAAGATGCTTAGTCATGCTTACATGAGCAACTCTAGGCACACAGCCGTCATCCTTCAAGATGAAGTAAGGTTTGGAACATGTGGCATTCATGTAGCTGTTTGTCCAGATCTCCATAAGTTGCCCACAAACAGCTCAATCAGGTCTGCTGTATGAAAGTAAGTGGTAGGGCACAAGTCCCATGAAATCTCTCTATTCCATATATAAATGTATATGTATATATATAGCAAGTAGGCCATCAAGAGGGACTCGCCTGGAAAAATTTCGGCCTTTAACCTTGGTGGGCCCAAAATCTATCTTTTCAACAGCTATCTAGATATTCAAGTAGCTTACAAGCAGCTTAAAAGGCTTAGGGATTCTACACAGCCGAAGTTCCTTTTGCTTTTTGTAGGCATTTATGAAGGGAAGAGAGTTTTTTCAGGCATTTCGACCGATTTCTTAGAATAGAGAGCAAGGCTTGGACATGTGACAATCACTCATTGGAGAAGGTAAAAGCAGCTCAAGCCTAGGCCTTTACTAGAATGACACTTGGCGGATGCATAAGGACAGGAAGAAGCAACTTAAGCTGCTCAAGGCCTGAAGTTTTCTGCCTATAAATACCAGAATTGAAGGCCTTGGCAAAGGTCCCAGCACCATTAAGCCCAGGGAAAATGTCGGCCCAGGACGTGTTTTGATAATTAATGCCCGTCAAGGACAAGCCAAAAACATTTATTAATGCTAAAAATGTCTTTGACGGGCATTAATTATCAAACAAGTCCTTAGCCGTCATTTTCTCTTAAGCCCAGGGTTTACCAAATTTATCTTTCATTTACTTTGCAGCAAAGTATTTTACTTTCATGTTCAATCTAGCCCGACCTAGATCTTGTCTTTCATTTTCTTGTACCCAAATTTTGTTAAGCCATTTAATAAAATTTGTTTTATCTTTATCTTTCAATCTTTTTCTTTTATTTTTTCCATTTTCTAACAACGGTTAGGAAATTCTAAGTTCTTATCCCGACAAGGAAAATCACGAACCACATACGGCATCACCCCTTAGGTCGTACACAATCCGCTCAATACGAAGTCAAATTTGAGACGTCCAGGCCTTATACGAATTTGGACTGCAATCCAATCCTAACACGCCCGTAACTTTAGCCATTTGGTTTTTACACTTTTTGTGGAGAAACAACATCACACTCCAAAATTGGAGTAGAGACGAGTGTGTATAATTTTTTTCACAATTTTTGTGGCCGTAACAGTAATAGCATTTATATTTTTTTCACAATTTTTGTACAGTATTCATGTTATAAAAAGATATTCATGAGACCTTCAAAATGAGATTCATATTCAATATATTTCATCAAAAGTTGAAAAACTCATGATTTGAACTTTTTTGTAGGACAAGTGAAATAATATCGTGATTTGTTTTAAATATAGATGAAAATAGAGTTTTTGGATTGAAAATTGCAGACCTTGTTGGATTTTGATTTTGAGGGAGGTTTTATTGAAGACCATGCGCAAGGGTTTTGAATACCCCTAACGAACAAGCTCTCAATGAATAGTAAAGCTATTTTATATGCACCTTTTGAATTAAAAATCACAGTTCTCTTTATCTAATTACAAATTACTGTAGTTTGAGTCTTCGTTTTAACGAAAATCTTAAAAGGCACCGACGGCGTGTGCACCAACCGTGCACACCCCGGCACGCGAGACCCACTTCGGTTCCACATGGATAATTCGAGCCGCTCAATTTCTATAATCTAAATAAAAAAATAGAAAATTGAATCAATGACCTATGTGTATTGGATTGAGGGTGTGTTCTTTTAACTAAAATAAATATTTATTTTTTAAATAAGTAATTATTTTTTAGATTAAAAGTGATGTATTATGAAAGAATGATCTGTCTCGTTAAACGAAAAATAAGTACTTACAAAATATGAATCACAACAGAATGGGGCCTAGGCTCATTTTTTGTGGGCCCCACTTGAAAAATTGTTTCATAATTATTGAGCATCTCAAACTATTCTTTCAGTCTGTTCAAAAAAAAAAAAAAAAAGCTATTCTTTCAGGACCTAGAGTTGACAACGTGTGCCTGGATGTTTATGGTCGGTGCAGGGTTTTTACTTTAGAGACATTAGAGTTGCTCTCATGGATTGGAGAAATTATTCGCTGCCCCAAAGGCAACACGTGTATTTGCCCCGCCTCCTACCTTTTTGTTTTTTTTTGATTTTTTTGATCCGCTGCCGCCTTTCACCTTAAATCTACTTACATGCGTTTTCTTCTTTTTTGTCCCACTAGACACAGTCTTTTTTCTAAAATTAAGTGTTTCAAATTTCAATCCGTTTGAATGGGTGAGAAGATTTTATTTTTTTTATCATTTAATTCTAAAAGGTCATAATTAAATTTTGACCATAAGGCTCTCGTCGATTAGTCCTAAGAAAGTCGTAGAATCAAATATCTCTTAGGATTAACCAATAAGAGCCCTAGGGTCAAAATTTAATTATGACCCTTTAGAATTAAATGATTAGAAAAATAAAATATTCCCACCCATTCAAACGGATTGAAATTTGGAGCACTTAATTTTTTAACCATATTTTTTAATATATAAACTGAAGGTTGAAAAATTAAGTGTTCCAAATTTCAATCAGTTTGAATGGGTGAGAAGATTTTAATTATCTGATTATTTAATTCTAAAGGGTCATAATTAAATTTTGACCATAGGGCTCTCGTTGATTAGCCCTAAGAAAGTCGTAGAATCAAATATCTCTTAGGATTAACCAACGAGAGCCCTAGAGTCAAAATTTAATTATGACCTTTTAGAATTAAATGATCAGATAAATAAAATCTTCTCATCCATTCAAACGGATTGAAATTTGAAATACTTAATTTTTCAACCTTCAGTTTATATATTAAAAAATATGGTTAAAAAATTAAGTGCTCCAAATTTCAATCCGTTTGAATGGGTGGGAAGATTTTATTTTTCTAATCATTTAATTCTAAAGGGTCATAATTAAATTTTGACTCTAGGGCTCTCGTTGGTTAATCCTAAGAGATATTTGATTCTACGACTTTCTTAGGGCTTATCAACGAGCCCTATGGTCAAAATTTAATTATGACCCTTTAGAATTAAATGATAAAAAAAATAAAATCTTCTCACCCATTCAAACGGATTAAAATTTGAAACATTTAATTTTAGAAAAAAGACTGTGTCTAGTGGGACAGGATAGAAGAAAACGCATGTAAGTAGATTTAAGGTGAGAGGCGGCAGCGGATCAAAAAAAAACAAAAAGGTAGGAGGCGGGGCAAATACACGTGTTGCCCTTGGGGCAGCGAATAATTTCTCCATGGATTGGGAGATGTTTGTCAGGCACTCTGCCCACCGCATCCGAATCATTCAAAAGTGTCTTCAGCGGTTCAGATTAAAAAACCAACTTTTCTCCCTTCAAGATTTTACTTTCAATCTAGACCATCGATTGCTGAGATGGATGATCTAAGATCCCGTTCCAGAAATTTTCTTAGAAAATAAGCAGCTTATTTCACATTTTCAAACTCAAAAATAATATAAATGAAAAATAAATTTTCAATTTTTTTTTGCATCGTATCAAACAAGATCCATAGTGCATATTTTTAGATTTTAATAAGTTTCTTATTTTTGAACTTGAAATTACTTTCTTAAAAAATAAGAACTTTTTTTGAGTTCTGGAACCCATTCTGAGTGTGCTCGGCATGCGCTTGACAGATCCGGGGTCCTGCTCTCATAGGACCCAACGGATAAAGAAAAATGAAAAAAAAAAAGAGTGCGTCAGCGAGTACGCACATGTCACTCCTGTGCTTTCTCCCCACCCCCCGCAGCAAAACCGAATCCCGATTGCTTTGACCACCCAATTTGACTTGGGCCCGTAGTTTGTTTTGTTCCATTGGATAAACATTATCCAACTCACCGGTCACAATTGAGAGAAATTTTTGGTTGCAAATTAAGTACGGCTGACATGGTATTCGTACAGTACATTTGAGCTATCCAAACATACAATTGACAGTTTGCATTGAAAAGTACAAAATGGATTTTTTTTAAAAAAGAAAATAGTATTTCATAATTATTGAGCGTCTGAAACTATTCTTGCAGGACTTAGAGTTGGCCACGTGTACTCGGATTTTCATGATCGGTGAGTAGGATTTTACTTAACTCCGTTCAGTTGTCAGGAAAGTACAGAAAAGGATGAGAAAATCAACTTTTTCATAATTTTTGTAGTGTTCAGTTGGCAGGAAAGTAATGGGAAACATGTTTTTAAGTTTTCCTGCAGGAATTACTTTCCTGCAAAAGTGACCCTGCAAAAAACACAGGATTTTGCGTAGCGGGAAAAGGAAAATGAGTGAACACTCACAAAATTTTTCCGAAAGTTTCTTTTTCCTAACAAATGAACAACTAAACCTTAATTATTCTTGCAAAATTCTTTTGTCAAATGAACATTCATAGGAAAATAATTTTCTTTTTCTTTTACTTCACATCACTTCACTTTTTTTGGGAACCAATTTCCCACACAACTTTCTCGACAACTGAACGGAGCCTTGGAGATATTAAGTTGCTCTCATGGATTGGGAGATGTTTGCCAAGTACTTTGTCGATCGCATCTGGATCGTCTAAAAGTGTTTTCAGCGGTTTGGATTAAAAAATCAACTTTTCTCCCTTCAAGATTTTACTTTCAATCCAGACCATCGTTTGTCGAGATGGATAGTCCAGACTCCAGATGTGCTCGGCAGGCGCTTGACAGAGTCCCGGGTCCTGCTCTCATAGCACGCAGCGGGTAAAGAAAAATGAAAAAAAAAAAAGAGTGCGTCAGCGAGTACGCACATGTCACTCCTATGCTTGTTCGCCAGGCAGCAAAACCGAATCCCGATTGCTTTGACCACCCACTTTGACTTGGGCCCGTAGTTTGTTTTGTTCCATTGGATAAACATTGTCCAACTCACAAGTCACAAATGAACGAAATTTTTTGTTGCAAATCGAGTACGGCTGACATGGTACTCGTGTAGTACATTTGAGCTGTCCAAACATACAATTGAAGGTTTGCATTGAAAACTACAGAATGGATTTAAAAAAAGAAAAAGAAAATAGTGTTTTATTCCGAACCATCGGTTGCATATTTGAACAATTCAGATGTGCTGTACGGAGATACCACGTGGCTCCCGATTTGCAACAAAAACTTTCTCCACGAGGGGTTGGTTTTTGTCATTTTAATAACGGGGAGTCGTTGCCATTCCAAAGTCCCAAGGGCTGGACCCAAAAAGGTCACTAGTGAACAACTTTTAGCAGTCCATAAAGGCATAAACACGTCAACAACATGGTTACCGCATCATCTGCATTCTAGAGAGCTCACCACGCGGTGCACATGCAACCCAGTATCTGCACAAGCAGTGGACCCTCCGGTCTCTTCCTGCTACCTCACTTTCTTGGACAAGGCAAAATTTTGTTCTACTACTACTCCCTAATCTAGGAAATGGGATGAGATTTGCATCTGGCGGATCAGAAATATGGAAATTGATTTTGTCAACTTTTTTTTTTTTAATATTATTTTCTTTTTTCTCACAAAATAAATCATTTTATATAGATAGAAAAGGAAGTGACATTAACAAAAAGAAAAATGACAAAATCACTCCCCATATGTTATTTGCACTGATAGTACTATCAAATATAGATGAGGGAAATTAGTTCTTCAGTGGGGTCATTTGACACTATTTGTATCTTAAATCCTCCGCCCTTTGGGTGGGCTCGTCCGATAATCAATCTTTGAACCATTAATCCAATAAAAAGTGAGAAACGATTATTCTTGTTGATCAAGCTAAGTTAGAAAAAAGAAGGAAATCTGACGAGTTCTTGGTACATGATCTTTTAATTTGCGCGAATTAATACGGAATTATGGCATGATTAATGCTGCACAACGAGGATTGAGAAGGGCTGTAGTGCGGGCATGATTAATGCTGCACAATTAGGATTGGGAGGCCGCACTATAGCCGTGTAGTACGGCCGATCGGACCTTCCATCTAGACATGGATGGTTCGGATTTAATCCGAACTCCAGCAAATCCGAGCTATTAATTGTTCGTATAAAAATCCAAATTGTCTATTTTCAATATGGACGATCTGATCGGCACATGGAGTGCGTGGTCCACTACAGCACATGGATCCGCACAACGAGTGCTTTTAAGTACTTCCTTCGTCCCAATTTACTTGTTCCAATTCTATTCTAACTGGATAAAAAAATTAGTTATATTTTTAAATTGGTAATGAATTTTATATACAATATGGATTTTATTTGATAGATCTTGATTTGTTCTATAATACAATATTTTTAAAATCACCTAAAACATTATAAATTACAAAATATAATCAATTGAAAAATGACACAAACTCTAAAAGTGACAATTAAATTGGGACGGAGGTAGTAATAACTTACCCAAAAAACAAAACAAAACGAGTGCTTTCCAGAACCACGAATACGATGGGTTAATTCATTAATTAATTTAATTCATTCAAAAAGCTTGTGGATAATCTCAAATTCCCAATAGAGCAGAAATTATCAAGTCCAGCACACTCC
Source organism: Rhododendron vialii (assembly GCF_030253575.1). NCBI lineage: Eukaryota > Viridiplantae > Streptophyta > Magnoliopsida > Ericales > Ericaceae > Rhododendron > Rhododendron vialii. Next base: position 37,309,775 of record NC_080565.1, on the reverse strand, counting down.
ACGACGCTTATTGGTCACTCCAGACACGTGGCACTCTCCGGCCCAATCAAGCAGCCACCAAGGGATAAGACCGTAATCCCGACCCAATGGCACAATCGAGATTTCACGACCCTTCTGGGCAAAGTCCCAAGCGAGAGGGCTAGAATGGGAAGTCTTCGGCACCAAGGAACAGTGTCACAGTGAGCGAGGGAGTCGGGATTCGGGAAGGTTCGGGGTGACACGCGCCGCAAACGCTGTGCCCGATTCGCCACGGCCGCGACTAGGATCGCGCCACGTCACCCGTTACGTGTAAATATCCATATCCAGCATTTTACTGTCCGTAGAAATATCTAGAGAACTAGAAGGCTATAAATACCGGCCGCAGCTGTGCGTAAGAGAGGATTTTCTGATTCTGTTGTGAGAAGAAAGCTGCGAGGACGAGATCGAAAAGATTATCAATTCAGCCCGCGATTATTTTGTACTAATTACTGGAGAACCCTACGGTTTACGTGAAGGATACGCGAGATTTGAATCTGGTGGAAGGGAGATTTGGTTGGGAAGGGAGTTTTTCTTCGCGCATGTCGTCTGGAATCGAAAGGTTGGTTGATTTCCCCCCCCCCCCCTTCTTCTTTCTCTTGTTTGTGTGGGTTCGCATGTACGTGTTGTGCTTGTGTCGATTATGGTGTCAATCGTCTGAAGATACTGGTTTTGTGTTTGTTTTTTGTTTTGAAGGAGCCTTTGATTTGTTAGGAAAATTGATGAGTCTGAATCTGATTTTTCTTTCTCTTTTTTTTTTATTTGTAAAATCTGATGAAATAAAACCTAGGGTTTTGTGAAGTTTTTCTTACTAGTATTGGGTGATAGTTCTAGAGTGATTTATGCGATTCTTGGAGGCGAAGAAAACTGGGATTTGTTTGGTGAGGGGAGAATGTTGAAGAAAAAACAGAATTTTTGAGATGCCCTTGTTTGGGTATTGCTTAGGTGCGAAGAAAACTGGGAATTATGGCATGTGTGTTTTCGTCCAAATATGAAGTGCAACACAATTTCCAACATTCTCAGCAATGAGTAAACCTTTTGGGTCCCTGATTCTCTCTTGCAATTAAGTTGGTAGTACTAGTACTCTTCGTACCGTAGTGGAGATTGAGAAAATTTCTCACTATGAAATTCTGCAGTAAGCAGGACGTTGTCTTTCCGTGCCTAGATTTATTCTGCGAGAAAATCTTTTTAACAGCTGTGCTGTGAATAGTTATTTACAGAGCCAATCGCGATTGTTCAAAAGTATTTTGGACGGTGTTAAACTTTTTCCCGAAAAAGTTCTATTAAAATCGGGACCGTCCAGAACACTTTTGGTAGTCGCGATTGGTTGCTGCCGTAAAGAACTTGTTCACGGCTGAGTCATGAATAAGTTTCTTTCTTCTTCTGCGCTCTTAAGCAGTGCCTCCCCCAAATTTAACAGCCCTTAAAAAGCCCATTAGTTTTGGTTGGCTTGGTCGCCAAGAAAATATAGGATATTATATTAGTTGAGACATTTGTATCATGTTTTTGCAATTTCTTGGTCATCAAGGGAACTAAGACCTCCAGAATACTTGTTTTCAACCGGTTATATAAGTCAAATCCCTTTTTGGTTTCTTTTGACCTCTCCTTTTGCAACCGAAGTGTTTGTTGGGGTTTTCCTGGGGCGTTTAGTGTTGCGGGTACTGAAATATTTTAACTTTGGTTATCAGTTCCTCTAGTATCAATTTTCAGTTAGGTGCTTGTTTCCTCAACAGTTAGCTACCAGAAAAGTTTGTATGTGGTGAAGTTTCAGGATTAGGGTAGGGGCAGTTGTGCAGGCTCTTGGCTGAATTTTATTCCTAACAATGTTAAACCAAAAAGCTCTACCCGTTGACGATTAAACGCTATCCATTGATTTTGTTATATAGTTGTGCTTAGAGTTACATTGCAGATTAATGAAATCCTATTGTAGGGTGTTAATTGTTATCTTTACTGAAGTTGCTCTTTTATTAGTTAATTTACTTTGCTAGTATGGAAGCTAATTCGTGGCAGAGGTGATTAAATCATTCGTTCTCTTGTTCTCAGGATTGCAATGATGGGTCTTCTCGATAATACTTCAAACTTGAACATTATGCCAATGGATTATCCCAGAAAGAGGAAGTCACGGAGTAGACGTGGTGGACCAGATGCTGTTGCAGAGACCCTAGCGAAGTGGAAAGAATACAATGACAAACTTCAAACGTCTAACGGAGATTCCAAGCCAGTGCATAGAGTTCCAGCCAAGGGATCGAAGAAAGGATGTATGAAGGGCAAAGGTGGGCCCCAAAACACACAATGCAATTACAGAGGTGTTAGGCAGAGGACATGGGGAAAATGGGTTGCCGAAATTAGGGAGCCAAATAGGGGCAATAGGTTGTGGCTTGGTACTTTCCCAACTGCCGGTGAAGCCGCCTTAGCTTATAATGAAGCTGCAAAGGCTATGTATGGTCCTCTTGCCCGTCTCAATGTTGTGAACGGTGGGTCCTTGAGCGAATCTTCAAAGGAATCTACTTCACAGCCAACTATATCTAGTACAGACTCTATGAATTCCTCCAGCGGCTCTGAGTATTGTGGAGCTGAGAATTTTAATGGAAATATCGATTCTTCTTCACCAAAGGAGGTGAAGGAGGAACCAGTGGATTTCGATGGGAATGAAAAAAAGCTCATTAGTGGCAAATCAGGACAACTTGACTGTAGACCAGATGTCTTGCAAAATTTCTCTGGGGATGAGATGTTTGATGTGGATGAGCTTTTGGGTGTTTTAGACAAGGAGGATCATAACATCGGGCCTGGCCAAAACTTAAGCAGAACAGGGCAAACAGATGATTATGATAATTTGCAAGGCGAAATGCCTTTGGATTTGTCGTACCAATTGCAGAACCCTGATGCAAAGCTGCTTGGGAGTTTGCAACACATGGAGCAGGCACCTCCAGGGGTGGATTATGGTTTAGATTTCTTGAGGCCAGAGGGAGAAGAATTCTTCAATTTTGCTTTGGAGGATCTTGGGTTTCTTGATTTGGACTTTTGATTCTGTTCTTTAGAGGGTTCTGCCGGTGTTCAGTTGAAATGAAGAAGATACACTGCGGTTGGATTGGCTTCTGCCTTTTTCTTTTGACAGTCTGTTTTGGGATAAGAGAGTGTGTTGGATTTGGTGTGCAGGACTTAAAATTCTTTTGTACTGATTCTCTCTTTAGTGGAAGAAGATGATAGGAATGGCGAGCTGATTCTCTTTAGGCTTTTAGATTGGGGAATTGAGCTTTGATTCTTGTTCTTTTGCCAATCCACCTTGGTGGAGTTCATGGTTTACACTGACAAAGGTTCTATATGATTCTTTCATTCATGTAAATATAAGAGGTGAAAACAGGGTGAAACTGTAGCAAAATTTTTGAAGTACAAAAGAAATGTTGATGAATAAAATGTGCTCTCGGATCATGCTGGCTCCATATGCTCTCCTCTTTGGCCCCATTGTGTTCTCTATCAGTCTCCAGTCGTCTCTCTCATTATGCTTCTGCTTGAAAAGTTCCAAGTTGCTAGTTGCTCTTTACTGCCAAAAAAGGGAGTCTCCTACTGTCTGGAGGGAATCATTTTTCAAAACATGACTGTAAAACATAGCTCCAGGTACGATTGTGTCCGGTGTTGTTCGATTTATGTGAGTTAAAGTTAATTCAACGGCTTTACTTCCTTGTCTTTTGGCCTTGTCCTCAAAATTAACGTGGTCTAGGAAAGATTCTTCTTCTTGACCTTGTCCTTTGGAAGTGGTACCACGATCTTTGGTGTTATGTGTGATCTTTTGGGGGTCAAAATATGTAGTTCTGAAATTCTGTGGATGGTGAAGCGGAACAGAAACATCTAACCAAAATGCAAGGACTATGCTCATTTACACAACTATTTACTCACCACGTACTTGTGAGTATGAATGTGTATATAAGTGTGCGTTGGTGTGGTTATAGACTTCATTGAACATCTAAAGGGCAGCCATACTTCTGAGTGAAGAGATTAGGCATGTAGAAGGTCTAACTTACCATAATCAGACCATTGGCACCCAATTACCCATGAACAAACTGAAAACCACAGGGAGCATCTAGGTACCACCCTTTCGTGTAGCATATACCATATTCCTTTGTAAAAATAAGGTCTCGTTTTGCTAAAGTTCTTATTTTTCAAGTAGTTATTTCTTGTTTTACGAGACAAGTCATTTTCTCATAATACGTCACCTTTCTTAGCGAAACGAGGCCCAATTTACCCAAGGACCTCTGCTTAATAAGTGTGCTCTGCTCTGCTATCTCCATCATTCTCATGCAGAAAAAAGGCAGACCCAGGATCCGCTGGCGATTCCTCCCCCTCCGAAACCATATCCCTCACTTTTCCCCCTACCTTCTGCCTCATGCATTTGCCAAAAACCGCTTCAGTCACACTTTTCTGGCTCCAATTCGCCAGAATCTGACATCATCAACCCACTTCCGGCACAAAGCTACTCCAATCATACGTAATCGCTCCGTGGCTCCGCCCTCTCTCCGATTATCGTAGAAAAATTTCTGCTAATGACTTTTCATTTTGTATCCCTGTTTTGGAAAACTCTGTTGGGGAACTCCTCCGTGTGTGATCGTGCTCGCGGTTTGACTTTCTATTTCTCAATTTGGCGAAGTTCGTGTTTCTATTTCTCTCCTATTTGCTACTTGAAGTGTAACTTGTTGGAGTCTGATAACATGGGGCCAAAATGCTTCATTACTTCAAGCTTGTAATGATGTTGGAGATTTCGTTAGTATTTGGTAACTTGTGTTTAATTTTATTCTGTGCTATTTCTTGTTGGTCGTGTGGTTGGTTGGACTCTTATGTGAAATGCCACGTGACTGTGCCGACTCGGGTCCGGTACTGTATCCCCTATTCTCATGTACCCACGTATTGTGAGAGCCGTTACATTATGTCTTAAAATTTATGTGTTTCCAAACTGCCATGTAACATAGAAAAACCGGCACAAAGGATCCCTAAGAGGATTTTCTAATTAGTTATTTTGATGCCAATTCTATCATAGATGGTGTTTATACCGAAAGATTTGTAGACCACAACTTCAGTTGTCTAACTTTAATAGACTTATTGGACATATAGCAGTAGTTGCAATTTTGTTTTTTTTTTTTTGTTTTTGTTTACGGGGACAAGATAATGCGCCATTGTAGGAACATAGTTTTGTTTTCTGGATTGCCCAGGGATGTCTATTTTACTATTTTGCGATTCTTTGTCGTCGCCTTCTTTTTTTGTGTGGTCGTAGTTCTACTAAAAAAAACTCCAAGCCAATTTTCCTAGATAGGCGTTACGTGCGCTTTCGGTACCTAGAAATAGGATTCTCTCCGTGTGATTAATCCCTCTACTTCAGGTGTCATAGAAGGGGAACATGTTTTGGTTTTCTCACGTCCAAACCTGCATAGCACCCGCACATATGCTCAGTTTTGTGTCCGTGGTGTTGCTGCTTAGGCCTTAGGAAGATCTGTCCTCCTCTTTCACACCCTAGGCAGTATAATCCTCCCGTAGAACTCGCCTCCTCTTTCACACCCTAGGCAATAAAATCCTCCCGTAGAACTCGCCACTCTTGCAATCCTCACTATATGCTCCCGCTCTCAATCCTCGCTTTCACGAATTTTATAAGTCAATAATTTTTTTGTATGGCATTTCACTCTCTCTCTTTTGTTCATACTCACGCACGCTTAGAACTCACCGCCCTTGCAATCTTCACTATATGCTCCCGCTCTCAATCCTCGTTTTCACGAATTTTATTAGTCAATAATTTTTTTTGAATGGCATTTCATTCTCTCTCTTTGTTCATACTCACGCACGCGAATTATGTGACTTCGGGACTCGTATTTTCCATGTACTAACACATCACACTTTGAAATCAGTGCAAAAAAGGAGGACTTACAAAGTAATAGCCGTGGGGCAGCTCTTAGAACGAGAGTCTGCAATCTGTATTAATTTTAGGAAAAAATATTTTAGCACTCTCTTACGTTTTAATCCAAATGCACTCATTTTTTCTGTCCTTGTATGTGTGAAATGACGAATGATAACCCATACATTCTTAAGTCTCAACTAATTGTTTGGCAGGTAGGACTTGCTTTCTCCCTCTCCAACCCTAAAGAAGTCGCCGCCGCCGCCCATCTCCATCCTTCCTCTCCTCCCAAGGTTTCATGCCCCAATGGGTGACAGGAGGAGAGGGATTTCTCTCCCTCATGGGGTTTTTTCATTTATTGATCTTAAATCTTGAAGGTTTTCTCTCGTTCCCCCTTCACCCCATCTTCCTCCCCAAACCACCATTATCCGCCTCTTCCGCCGTATAGTCCAACGGTAGTTGGAGGCAGTGCCTTGCAGATCGTGGTTGTCGGAGGCGTCCTCCTGCCGCCGGAGTGGGAGATTTAGGTAGATGGATGAAGTCTGCTCTGGTTCCATACCGGTTTTTCTCTTGGTTCTCTTCTTTGGTTTCCCCTGTGTGGGATCTCTCCTCATTTGTGGGGCTTCTATCACCCCTATGTGAGTGTTTTGGTTGTTTTTTTGCAGTGCTATGTCTGTTTAGAGCGATGGGTGTAGTTTTTTGACTGAGTCCCATATTGTTTGATTTCTTGATCCCTTGTTTACTTGTTTAGGAATGAAGTTTCCTTTTGCTGTACTGGTTCTTGGATCTATAATATCATCTGTTATCGTTTTGAAAAAAAAAAAAAACATACATTCTTCTTTTCACATGAAAAATTAATTCTGTAATTTCAGATGATTAAAAATGAAAAGTGACTGCATTTATTGGAGAGGAGTGTTAAAATCAAGGGTCCGGTTACAAATATAAAGCAATATATGTACAAACATAAGATTGAACACAAATTCATCTCGTCCAAAGCCATATAAAAAAAAATTAAAAGCATATGCTTCTTCTAAATGACGATAGCCAAAATCATATCATATTTGCTTCTTCTATAGAAGCATATCCAACTATTAGTTATCGAGATATAACTGCGCCGACTTTTCTACAGTTAGCAATGCTTAATGCGTTAACTACTCGTACTACAAGTTTTAACATTAAGGGAATTTAATTGTTCACATTTAATGATTATTAGCATATGCACTCGAGACCTTGACAAAAGCCTAAAATCATTCAATTCCTCACGTTGAAATTAGACAGAAGATCCGAAACGAATACCGGAACGAGTGGGCCTCAAGTCCAACGGGCCATGTACCCAAATGGTCCAATGGGCAATATTCCATATTAAAAGTTGGGCTCAATTATGGGCCTTTTGGGCCACATCTCCCAGTGAAGACTCGGGCTTTCAAGTTTTTTTGCCCACACTACTGTTTTTTTTTTTTTGGGTGCTCTTGAGACAATGGTCCAACATTACTCAGACCGTTCTGCAACGATAAGTACTTATTTTTTAAGAAGACAATTTCAAGCTTAAAAATGATAATTTTATTGAAATCTAAAAATATGCAATACGAATATTGTTTGAAAAATCTTATTGAGATCTTTAATACGGTGCAAAAAAAATTGAAAAATTATTTTTTATTTACATTATTTTTGAGTTTGAAAATGTGAAATAAATAATTTTTTAAGAAGGTGTTCTGGAACGGACTCTCACCACCACGAATTTCGAGCAGTTCGTTACAATTTATAATCAAATAATTTTGATATTTGATTAATTATTATCTTATAAAATATACATTGTTATTAAATAAATGTTTGAATTATCGTCAGTAATTCTACGGGAACATTCTCTTAAAGCTACAAATTGTAACCAAAAAAAATAAAAAATTCTCAAACATGCAAAACAAGTAAGATCAAAACCCGAATGAGTTTGGTCAGATGAGTATGAGAAAGTAAACAAGTGCTCGTCCTTTATGACGGTGCATGCTTAAATTTTATAAAGGCGAAACATTCCACTCCTCATAACCATTAGAGGGTTTGCTCTATTGTTAACTTTAAGACCTTGTTTGGGGGGTGTTTCTACTAAAAATTTGAGGAAAAAGCATATGCGTTTTAATCATCTCATTCACACTAATTAAGTTTTCACATTTTAGTTTGTTGTCCACACTACTAACAACTTATCAACAACAATTCTTTATTCAATAACTTTTCACTCACGTCCGCATCTACAAGTATTTACCATCGGAAACAATTTGGCATCTCTCAACAATTTATTTACTACCGAAAAAAACACAAAACAGCTTGATTGCGATAATTTTTTTCTCAAAACTTATTTACCGCCAAAAACACCTCTTACGTGGGCATGATCAAAGCTAATCCGGACATTTTTTATAATTATTAAAAAAAGAAGAAAAACAAGTATCAGTGATACATGCTACTCCTGCAACTCCGTCCCGAATTTTTGTTCATCTTTTTTTTTTTTTTTGTCACTCAAATAATTGCGTTATCTCATAATTTTTAATGTATTTTACGATTTCAAAAATTTTGAGTGACACAAACGGTGAATAAGATTGTCAGGGACAAAGAAAATACTCTTAAAATGTACGTAAACGACACAAATTCTCTGTGCAATGCATCTAAACCGTTCATATATACTTTCAGAGCATTTTCGTTATCCATCTTCTTTGCATTTAGCATTTCTAAACGGCGAAAAGGAGATCAAAAATTTGGAAAGGAGGGAGTACTGTTCTACTTTGAGTATTGACAGTCCACTTGGCGCGCGACTCCCAAGGACCTCTGCTAAAATAAGTGCTCTGCTCTGCTCTCTCTCATCATTCTTCATGCAGGAGAAAGGACAAGACCCAGAATCCGCCGGCGATTCCTCCCCACTCCAAAACCGTACCCTCTCACTTTTCCCCACACCTTTCTCTCTCATACATTTGCTGAAAGCCGCTTGATCGCAATCTTCTGGCTCCAGCTCGCCTGAATCTGACATCATCAACCCACTTCCGGCACAAATTTACTTCAATTACGCGTAATCCCTCCGCCTTTTTCTCCGATTTTCGTTGAAAATTTCTGCTAATGACTGCATTTTGTATCCCTGTTTTGGAAAACTCTGTTACGGAACTGTTCCGTGTACGATCGTGACTGATCCCTTTTTATGAGAAAATCTACGCACACGACTTTAAAACACAACTCTGAACACAACTGAGTCTGGAACCGTTCAATGCACATGTTCAATGCACATGGTTTCGGATACAGTTGTGTGTGTCAAAGTTGTGTCAGTAGTTGCTCTAATACAACACATTTTTGCATTCTTTCCAGCTAAGTAGTGTGACGCCTCGTGTGGACCATTAGAGACTAGAGTAGTAACTTGTTGGACCTAATGGCATGGGGCCAAAAATGCTTTAGGTCTAAATTAGTAGTACTAGTAGTTTGCATGTTTGTTTGTATACCGAAGATCATTCATGCAGACCTTTGATGTGGGACTGCATGTCACAATCCCCCACCTTTATGGCCTTGTGTCCTTGGGAGTAGTTGAGCACTGGAGTCAATGTCATCACGATATTTCGTCTTTTCTGTAGTGACCAGAGTTATCTCGACGTTCCGTGGGTCTTTTCTCTCTTGTGGCCACATTTGCCCCAAGCCCGGAATCACCATGATATTTTACTGTCATTTCCTAGCTTGATCCCGGACAATTGTGTACTTTTATACTATCTGAGACGTCTCAGATAGACAACCAGCCAAGCAACTTATCGTAGCCGAACCAAATGGCCCAAAATGCTTATGTCCGAGTGTTAGGGGTAACTTACATGGTTTCTTGTAATTTGTCTCCCCAAGATTACCTATGTATACTTTCGATGTCAGAGTGCATGGGTGTCACAAATAGACTCTTATGCTTCACTTGTTGTAGAGTGTGGAGCTTGATAGTACAGTAGTTGTAACCTTACCTATATATCGTCGCGATAGAGCAACACCTATGTAATTCTGTAGTTTTTTCCATTTTAGTGAAACTGGTGCAGCTACCTAATTGTAGGGTTATTACATATTTGTGATTTTGTGGTTATTAAATTTTGGATATTGAATTGTGTATGTGGGTTTGCACGATTGTTCTTGGTTGTTTAATAACCCGAAGTAGTGGTGGTCAATAGAGTTGGTCTCGGTGATTAAAAGGTTACATTTTAGTGATAGGACTTGTGATAGTAGAATTGAATTAGATTTAGTGCCTACAGTTGTTGCTCAGCTGTCTAAAAGTACTAGTTTACATGCTTTTTGAAATCCAATTGTCTTGCTCAAAGGATGGCTTATTGCCGTACGCTGCCATCTTTACTTCTATGCTGAGATTAAATTCTTTTGTTGCATGAAGATGGGTACTTGAGTTTTAACATTAAACTATGTTAATCATAAGTTGTTAAGTGGAAATGATTTGTACATTTTAATGTGAATTTACAGAAACAGGAAAATGAGTGAGTGCTCACTTTGGCAGGATATATCTGCTTATCATCAGAAGATAAATTTGTGTTGTTAGATTGGTGGGAATTTCAAAGACATTTAAACTTGTTATTTTCATCATTCAGATCATTTAATTGATTCTGTATACTTGACTGCCTTCCATATATGGATGTGTAAGGGGCTTGGCTGTGATTCTGGCATCTTGGCAACTGGTCTGAGTTACAAGAAGAATAACACAGTAATGATTTCATTGGACCACATATGTATATTTGGTTTTCTGCTTGCTAATTACATTTAGGAAAACAGCATGCAGCTTGAGAATATGCTAAAGCCGATGACGCGGTCAGCTGAATTAGCCCAGGTTTCATGGGCCTCCTAGCAGGGACCAGTCATGGACCCCATGGTTGACCATGTTGGTTGTTACAGTCTATTTTTTGGCCTAAGCTACATTACTTTTTACTGACCTTTTGCAAACGTGGTATCAAGGCAAATTTACTATTTCATTGCAGGTTTTCCGACTTCTGTTTGAGATTTCTTTTTTGTGTGTGTTTGTAGAGCAGATGGACCATGAATGTTACCAGGCATGAGCACTGATTAAAGATCTGCGTGGTTGGCAAATGAATTGCAGGTACACAACTTCACACAGGAATATTTTGGTGGGTGCCAGACTGCCAGGGAAGACTGATCTCACTGGTTAAGCAGTCATGAGGATGAGGAGTATACGTGAAAGCACACATCCTTTTGATGCATGCCGTAAGAATGAACGCCCTTTCCTCCCCTTTCCTCCCAGTATTTTCGTTCTTTCCAGATGACATTTTAGTTTAAACAGATTTACTCGAACTTTGGTTCTCATGTTAATTTTTAGTAATACCCCTGTCGAACCTTTGGTAGATTTGTCATATTAAGGCTTGACACTATCTGTACTTGATATGCAATAATTTCCGAGCTCACTTGACTTTGGTAAAGAAATGAAACAAATGTAGCTTTTTCTCAGACTGAATAACTAAAACTATGGTTTTGAGGTTGTAAAACCAAAAGAAATAAAAGTGCTAGGATCTCAATGCTCTTTCAATTTTCTGACTTTGATTTTGTTAGAATAGCCTACATAGTGATGCTTTTAGTTATTTCTATAAAAACGCTATTTATCACCTTGAAGCACCAATATAAGAATTCATGCTATTGAGTTAATCACCTCAACCTTTTTCTCTTAATTCTTGCTTAATTGGTTTCTCACAACGAACACTAAAACTGGCTGGTTCATTAAAAGGAAGTCTTTCCTATCTAATCAGCAATCCTAATTGGGCCGAAAGAAATGTATTAGCTATTTCTGGTTGAACTAGTGTGACTTCGGGTTCAATCCACTTCATTCAGATTTTGAGCTTTCAACGTTTCCTTGGGTTTAACTCGAACTTCTGTGGGCAATTTGCTATTGTATGCTTGAGTGATAGGGTGAATTTAGTTAGAGCAATAGGACTGATGGTAGGACGTAGAAACTAGGTTGTGGCTCCTACCCCCAAAACGACAGAACTTCTTTTGGTGCAAGAAACAGTTGGATTCTTTCAAAAAATTTGACGCAGAAGGATAGAATGTCTTTCACGTGCCACTAAGAATAGAATGTCTTTCGTGTGCCACTAAGACTTTTGTTGCACGATTTTGCTTGCAATATTTGTACTATATTGCCTGTCAATAGGAAACATATTTGCACTCTTTTCTCGTATGGTCTCTGAGTTTTGTTATTTTATATGGGCATATGACAGCGTTCGAGGCGTTCTACCATGGTTCGTGGAAAACTGTTGAATGCTTACAAATTAGGGCTGGGGCTAAAACCACGCTTTTAGCAGGAGACGGACATGTGATTAAAGAAAATGTTCCCATCACAAACCTTCGAATAAGGTCAAGAAAAGCAACTTTGTCAGATTGCAGCTGCTTTTTAAGGCCTGGACTTGATGTTTGTGTGCTTTCAACCTGTCAACTTACAGGAAGTTCAAGCAAAGAGGAAAACCAGGAGCCTGTAAGTAGCCATTTCTATTATATGGAGCTTCAAAACCTTGCACTTAATCAAATAGTAATGTTTGACTTTGACCTCAAAACCTTCGCATCATGATTTCAGTGAGTTGAATTGGTTTTACAAGTATGTGACATTGATACCTAAAATCCGCACTCATTTTAGGCTTATTACATTTTTGGATATGACCAAATGTTTCGTGTATCCCTAAATTCCTTTGTCTATATATAGATTGCGTGATAGGCATTTATTAGTGAACTCAAATCATTGTGTAGGGGCAATTTCCTCCTGGAGGGGATTCCAAGTGTATATTTTAGTGTCTTGTTTAAGCTTTAGTTCCAGTACTTTCTTTACTGTACATGTAAGTTTTAGACACCAGTTTTGGCACTCTTTTGAAGCATTTATTGTGCTGCAATCATAGAATATGGACCTTTCTATACCTTGTTCCTTTTGCAGAAAATAGATTCTGGTGCACGAGTGGTACAAAATTGTACTTATTTGAAGCACAATGTGACCGTGAGACTAATGTTCAAACGATGTGATAACCAAAGTCGTGTCGAAATTGTATAAGATTCATAGGCCGAAGTTGACTATTTATTACCTACTTTACTTCTTGTCTCATGGATTTCCTGGTCAAGTTATTGCTTCAGAAATACTTGCTTGTTTAGCCATATATGTTTCTTGCCTTGAGAAGGGTTTGTGCCATCTTTTATGATTGTTATACCCTTTTTATGTAGGTCTGGTTAGATGCAAAAATACGTTCTATTGAGAGGAAGCCGCATGAATCCAAATGTGCTTGCATAGTTTATGTTAGCTTTTATGTTCCACAAGGCCCTCTTGGTGTAACAAAGAAAAAACTTCGGAAAGATACCGTGACAGTGCAAACTGATCAAATTTTCATCCTTCAAAAGCTTGAAAGGAACCCCTATCAAAATGAGCACTATCGTTGGTGCATCTCTGAGGACTGCTCTTCACTGCAGGAATGTAAATTGTTTCCAGGGAAGTTCTCATACGATGTTTCTTGGTTCCTTGTGGCATCTGTGCAGAAGAAAATTGAAGTTGATGTCAGGTCAATCCAAACTAAAATTGTCTATCAGCTTGTGGAAGATGAATGTGACAAGCATTCACCAAGTTCGGAAGCCAGATCAAAGGCTGTGAATTTCAAGTTACAGAATGGAATTTCAGTCCCTTTCATTGTCACATTTACTTTGGGGAAGCGAATTGGTTGTTACCTGGACAAAGATGAACCATCGTCACTTTATGAACTAATGGGTTTGCGGCGATCCAAGCGTCGATGCATACAACCTGAGCTTTACTTGGGTGGTGGTGATTTGCTAGACTCAGATGCTGATGTGGTTTGGTTGGGGTCATGTAAAACAAGAAGAAAGGAATGTGAGGGTGATGGCAGGGTTGATTCATATAGAAGAGAGTTTTTTAGTTGCCAAGGAAAGATCAAATCTAGGGAGTTGAAATCAATGGCATCTAATCTGAAAGATCATCAACCTTCCCTTGCTCCTCATGGAAAACAAAAATCTCAACCTTCTGTTGCTGCTGTTAAGGATGAAACTGATCAAATGGTCTGTGAGGAGGACTCTCCTGACACTCGTGTTCCTGTAAATTTTTCAACAGGGGGGTATTCCAAAGCAAGAGAACATCAACCTCCCCTTGCTCATCAAAGAAAACATAAATCTCAACCTTCTAGTAGTCGTGTGAAGGAGGAAACTGTTGAAATTGTCAGTGAGGAGGATTCTCTTGATACTCATGTTTCTGGCAATTTATCTAGAGGTAAAAGGAAACATAAACCTCAACCTTCTAGTAGTCGTGTGAATGAGGAAACTGTTGAAATTGTCAGTGAGGAGGACTCTCTTGATACTCATGTTCCTGGCAATTTATCTAGAGGTGAAAGGAAACATAAATCCCAACCTTCTATTTCTCCTGTGAAGGATGAAACTAATGGCATGGTCGACAATGAGGATTCTTTTGATACTCACATTACGGGAGAGTTTTCAAGAGAGGATGGTGAAGTGGGTTCCAGGTATATGCACATGAATGGTACTCGTAATGTACATAGAACCGGTACTATCGAGTTGGACTTTTTGGATGCTGAAGGTGCCTGGAAGGGTAAAACTTCCCATAAGAAATACCAAAGGAAACGGGACTATTCTTCATTTTCAGTACGTGAGAGTTTTGACAATGCAGGAACTTATAGAAGGAGAAACAGTCGTGTGAGTATATGTGGGGAAATGTTAAAGAGATGTATGGAGAACATAAAGTCCTCTGTCAATAAAGAACATCCACTAGCTATTGATAAGTGGAATGAATTCCGGGCCACTAATTTCTTAGACAGACGGAACAGAGATAATGCACCCTCACCAGATGGGGAAGAGGAACCAGAAATTCAAGTATTGTGGAAACAAATGGAACTTTGCAGGGCATCAACTTATCTTCTTCAAGACGATGAGGTATGATGTTTAAACTTTGTCGTCAGCTTGTTTGCATTATTTATATTGTTTTCTTGGTTGAAAGAATCTCCTATGCTGAAGCTGGAAGTTGGGAGGGTTTGGGATTTTAATGTCTTATTTGTGGGTATAAGATGTCTGGTTTTGGATGACAGATAGTTGAAAACAAAATTGAAGGGAACTTTAGGATATCGGTCATATAAAGTCCATTGAATTGGAACATTTTTCTTGTGACTGGAGTGGGATCTAATGCTTGATTTACCTACTGCAATGCTTTTCAGGGTTCCAATGTTGCTGAGGTCGCACAAGATACAAGTATACAGTGTGCATACGTTTGCCCGCATGAATACAAACTCAATGAAGAAATTGGCATTGTTTGCCAATTGTGCGGCTTTGTGAACACAGAAATAAAGGACGTCTCCCCCACTTTTGTAAGTCAAAGACACGGACTTGGCATAAAGGTTCTACTGCTATATTTAGAAACTATTGTGCTAGATAAAATGGTGTTTTCAGTAAATTGAGATTGAAAAAGGCATTTTCTGTTGGAAAAAATATATGCGATAGGAATTTTCTGGTAGAATAACAATTCTAAATAATATTCATCGATCAAAATCATCAATATGAATAAATAGAGAAAGGAATCGAATAGCCTGTGGGGTAGTCGAGGCACGTGATAGCGCTCTCCTAACGATATACCCCCTCTTGCACAGGGTTGAATGGTACTCCTTCCCTAAGATACATCGACCTTCAAGTTCTCTTCTGTGCAGTGAATTGAACTCACGAACCGTATAGTTTTCCGACACTCAAAATCCAAATATAATACCGAACCAAATATGTATATATGAACCGAATATGATCAGTCACTGTTTATGATTTCTAAAGCAGGAGAGAGAATAAGATGTAGATAGAGTTTTTTCCTTATTTTTCAGCCGAAACAATAAACACTGTTTTATAGTAAACAATAGTTTGTTGGGCAAGAGAAAAGTGGCAAATTTTTAGGAAAAGAATTAGGAGATTATCAAGGACAGGGTTTATTCTGCCGTTACTATGCAACACATGCTACTAATAATTAGGAGTAAAACAAGGAGACCTCTTCAAAGATATTTACACTCCTTTATCTCTAATTGCATATATTACCTCTTTAAAATAAACCCACAAAATTAATATTAACATTAAAGCAAAATATTAAATTAAACCAACATTTTCTTCAATCACACAAGAAGCGTCCAATAGAAAGTATCGGCACAACCCAACTGACCAAGAACAACTTGAACTAGTCATTTGTTGGCTTTTAGCCTTTATTTTTAAGTTGGTCCATGGATTTAGGTTCCTACTTTCTTAGCCTAGTCTCTGGATTTTATCTTTGTGTTAGGGTGACATCTATGCAATTCATCCTCACTAGTCCTTGATCCTTTAATATGCAGTGGCGATTTCCAAGTTGGACTCCAAACAAGTGGTCACGCGACAGAGAAAATGCAGAGCCAAATCCGGATGATAATGTGGGATTTTCTGATCTTTTCCGCACTCCTGCTGCCTCAAACACGCCCTTATCAGAGGGGGACAAAAATGTCTGGGCCTTAATACCTGATCTCAAAAGGAAATTACGGCTGCATCAAATGAGAGCGTTTGAATTTCTCTGGCGACACTGTGCCGGTTCTTTGGTACCTATACTTATGGATCTAACAACCCAGAACAGAGGTGGTTGTGTTATCTCTCACTCTCCTGGGGCTGGTAAAACGATGCTCATCATTGCATTCCTTGTGAGTTACTTGAAGTTGTTCCCTGGATCGCGCCCTTTGGTCCTCGCTCCAAAAACAGCACTCTACACCTGGTCCAAAGAAACCATTAAGTGGGAAGTTCCTGTTCCAGTTTATCAAATCCACGATGGTGAAACCTACAGAGGTGAAGTCTTGAGAAAGAAAAAGGGAATATCTCTTGAACATGGATTCCCAAAACCCGACCGCAATGCTTTGCATCTTGTGGACTGCATGGAAAAAATTCAAAAGTGGCTTGATCACCCAAGCATTCTTCTAATGAGTTATTCCTATTTTATGACACTCACACGGGAAGATTCAAAAGATTCTCATAGGCGGTATTTAGGCCAGTTGTTGCGGCAATGCCCTGGGATCCTAATCCTTGATGAGGGGCATAACCCTAGAAACAATAAATCTAGGTTGAGGAAGGCTCTGATGAAAGTTGAGACGAGGTTGAGAATTTTGCTCTCCGGTACGTTGTTTCAGAATAATTTTGGAGAGTATTTCAACACTCTCACTTTGGCAAGACCACGGTTTGTCGATGATGTGCTGAGGAAGTTGGACCGAAACTCCGGGACAACAAATAAAGGCGGAAAAACACGCACTGCAATTGAAAACAAAGCAAGAAGATTATTCATTGTTAAAATTGCTAGGAAGATCGATTCAAGTGTAGGAAAAGAAAGAATGCGTGGTTTGAATTTGTTGAGGAATTTAACGAGTAGTTTTATAGATGTATATGATGGAGGAAATGCCGTCAATCTTCCTGGGTTACAATGTTACACGCTCACGATGAAGTCGACGCCGAAACAACAAAAGCTTTTGAAAAAACTTCTAAATCAAGTCGCCAAATACAAAGGGTTTCCACTGGAAAAGGAGTTTCTGGCCACTCTAGTTTCAATACATCCTTGGTTGCTCAAAACTACACCTGCTTCCAGTCAATACTTCAATAAGCAAGAACTTGAAGGTCTTGAGAAATACAAGTTTGACCTCAAGTTGGGTTCCAAGGTGAGGTTTGTAATGAGTCTAGTGCCTGAATGCATCATGAGGAAAGAGAAGGTTTTAATCTTTTGCCACAATATTTCCCCGATTGATCTTTTTGTTAATTTATTTGCATCTTCCTACGGGTGGAGGAAAGGGGAAGAAGTTTTGGTCCTTCAAGGGAAAATGGAACTATTTGAACGTGGAATTGCAATGGATAAGTTTGAGCAGAGGGAAGGGGTGGCAAAAGTAATGCTGGCTTCAATTACAGCTTGTTGTGAGGGCATTAATTTGATTGCAGCATCAAGAGTGATCTTATTGGATCCAGAGTGGAACCCTTCTAAAACAAAACAAGCCATAGCGCGGGCTTTTCGTCCCGGTCAGGAGAAAGAGGTATATGTTTATCAGCTATTGGCTAGCGGTTGTATGGAAGAAGACAAATATAATAGGACCGCGTGGAAGGAAAGGGTTTCAAGTATGATTCTTTATAGCGAGGGGCACGTGGAGGAGCATTCAAAGCAGCAAACAGAAAAGATCGAGGATGATCTACTAAGGGAGATAGTGGAGATAGATGGAGCTAATTTGTTCCATAAGATCACACAGAATGAAAAAAGCTTCAAATGGGTGGGCGGTCAGAGGTAACAAATAACTTCCTTCCCCCTGTTCTCCTTCTGTTGTCTCGGTTTTTGTACAAGGTATTTGTATATATGTGGGTAAATATGCATCCGTACATATCACCATCATTTTGTGTCACCTAAGACGTGTATGCAAATGGTTTTTTGCCGAAGCTGAAAATTTTGCTTTCCTAGCTTATTATATGTAATATGTACTGTTGTTTAAGGGCAACCTAGACTTGAAGCTGAATGGAAGGATAAGTCCCTTTTTGGTGTGTTTTAACATTTTACTTGACAATACTACCATTTGCTATAGAAATGCATCACATAATAGAAATGTTTGTGCCGCCATTAGAGCATTCCCTGGAGCTTTAGAAAAACCCTCCTAGGATTCCATGCCAGTTCCTCTGTAATGTATCTCCCCTGTTCCCGTGTACCCATGTGTTGTGAGCCATTAGATCATGTCCTAAAATTTATGTGTTTCAAAACTGCCATGTAATCTAAGGGCTAAAATTACATGGGAAGAGGGGTACATAGAAAAACCGGTACTGAGGATTTTACTGCATCTGCATGTAGTTGGAAATTGAGTTTCTTTTCAATCCTTTCCTCTGTTGCCGTTCCTTTATCTTGGGCTATTTAGAATTTTTTTTTTCATTTGCAGCTCCTGCATCTCAACTCCTTCTTAGTGATCAAAGTTGATCTTTAAAGCTTGTTACCACGATGGAATGGTTCTCTCAATTCGTGGACTCCCTGATGGTTCCCTCGATGAAAACATGTTCAGGAAAGAAGCGGAATCCGTCGGAAAAGTGAAGCACCGGAACCTAACCGTTCTCCCCGGATACTCCCGGTTACTACACAGGCGCACCGGACCTTAGACTCCTGGTCGACAAGTACGTGCCCAATGGAAACTTAGCAACCCTCCTTCAAGAAGCATCCCACCAAGACGGAGATGTTCTGAATTGGCCAATGCTCCACCTGATCGCGCTAGGAATTAGCCGCGGATTGGCCTTCTTGCACTCATCCTCAATGGTACATGGAGACCTCAAACCCCAAAACGTGCTATTTGATGCTGATTTCGAAGCCCATTTATCCGATTTCGAACTGGAAAAGCTTGTTTCAGCTAAAGTGATCTTGCAGCATTGCTCTGAGCACTAAGACTCGTTTTTTCGCTTTTTACTGTTGCTTTCCTCTAGTATAGGCACTTAATTATGTAGTCGAGGCACTAGAATCCCGTAGGAAAGAAGATTAAACAAGAAGATGGGAGTTGATCCCCCAATGAAGTTCAGAAACTTAACCAGCTAAACTGTTTGATTTTTAGATGGGGCTCGATCGCAAATCCGTGATAAATGATTATATGTCCCGTAAGAAAGGCGTGTGAACGTCATGATACCTTTCAATATGTTGATACGTGATATATGTACAGTTCTTACTTTCCTATTTTTCCTGTGTTGTGCATATATACCCGAACGAAATCGTACGCTTCCAAACCACCGAGCATAAGTTTTTCGTGCGTACGTAGCACGTTGGCTATCACCTAGTTTGTACAAACAAACATAAGATTGATCACAAAATCATCTTGTCCAAAACCATATAAAAAGGAATGATGGTATATGCTTCTTCTAAACGACGACAGTTAAAATCACATCATATTTGCTTCTTCTTGCATTGATGCAATAATGTAGAGAAGGATACCCGACACGTAAATTGTCGAGATGGACGATCGAGATAGAACTGCACCGGCTTTCTCTCCAGCTGGGATTGCCGAGAAGCCGATCTTTCTGTGGCGCTAACAATACTTGATGCATTAACTATTTGTACAATTTTTTAACATTAAGGGAATGGAAAAATGACTGTCCAAAACGTGTTTTGATAATTAATAGGCCTCAAGTCTAATGGGCCAACTACCCGAAAAGATCTAACGGGCCACATTCCTAGATGAAAGGACTGCAAAGGCCCAAATTTCCATATTAAGGCTGAAATATGGGCCTACTTGAGCCACATCTTCCAGCGAAGACTTCGGGCTTTCAAGTTTTTTTTACCCACAGTACTGTTAGAATTAACTGAACAATATATTGATGTACACAGACAATTATGTAACAACAAATATTGAGTGTAGAGGTGGCAAATGAGCCAGTTTGGGCAACTTAAGCATTATTTACGGACCAATAATTTTTTTGAAAAATTAAACTTAGCGGAGACCCAATATGTCCCATCTACCTGACACTGTAACAATGAGTATGCGAAACCGCCTTGTGTTACGGAGAAATTCGTTAGGTGTTTCTAGATCAATGTTTCTGAGGTAATGTTTGAGGTATTGTTCAATGCACGTTGGAGGACAAGGAGTGTCCTCTCTCACGTAAATTGCTTAATTTGGACAGTTCGTGATTTCACATCAATTATATTTGGGACCACCAATGTTTTCCCTCGGTCCTCCCGAATGCCGTTTTGGAATATTGCATGAAATGGGTGTATATCCGTTTCCTCACGTGAGAGGAGATCAAGGAGATATGCACCCGTTTCATACAATACTTTCATCCCATGTAGTACTGTAGGAAACAGACTGTTGAGATCGAACGACCATTAGCTGAAACAGTTAATTACTGTATAACATTGAACGAGACTTTTCTTTTTCTTTTTTCTTTTTTCTTTTCCGGAACGAGACTACATTCAGTTCATCGATCGCTTTTGTGTAGCCTTCGCTGACACCACTATAAAACTCTCAGCTACTAATATTTCACCGCATTATACATAATTATATATAGGGAAAGAATCGCATTGGACTGCAGGCAGGAGAGAGAGAGAGAGAGAGAGAAAGAAACCCATGGGCTGGACACTGTTTTCCGTGAATGTTGTAAACAAGTAGGGCTGTAAATGAACTGAGCCATTCGCGAACTGTTCGAGGCTCGGTTCGGTAAAAGCTCGTTCGAGTTCGATTCGTCTGCTAAACGAACTGAACCTGAAACTCAATTCTAAGCTCGTTCCGTAAATGAGCCGAACCTGAGCCTAATGGTATTCGGCTCGGTTAAGTTCGCGAACCTATACTTAAATTTAATTAATAATTCAATAGAGGTCTATTTGTAAATGTAAAAAATTTTAAGCTTGTATATATAATTCAATAGTTATTTTTCTCCCAAATTCTATACGATCAATGGGAGAGTTTGAGTTCGCTTGAGTTTAATGAGCTGAGTCGAATCAAACTTGAGTCTTGACGAGCTCAATTCGAGCTTAGATTCAGCTCGGCTCGATTCATTTGAGTTTAACGAGTCAAACTCGAGCCAAGATGTTTAAGTTCGAATCGAACCCGAGCCAAACTTGAGCTAGACTAGTATCTTAACGAACCCAACCGAGCCGAACCCGAGCCTTGAAAAATTTTAACGAGCCGAACTCGAGCCAAGTTGTTTAGGCTCGAATCGAACTCGAGCCGAACCCGAGCTGAACTCATACCTTAACGAACCCGAGCCGAACTTAACAGGGTTCGGCTCAATTCGGTTCGTTTACAGCCCTATAAACAAGCCATATTTTATTCAAAAAAAATTGGAGTTCGAAACTTGATCTCATCGCAACCTGTAACGAATGTGTTTTTATCCTCCACGAGGTCTCATGTTTGAATTTCTCGGAGGCTAAATATTTCAGACTACGGGACCACTTGACTGTGGTTTTTCCGGTCGTAAACTTCAGAACCTCGGAATTAGTTGAGACGCACTCAAGCTGGTCTGGATATCCGCTTATAAGAAGATGAAGAAAACTATAATTGATGTATGAGAGCATATGATATGTGCATGTAGGCTTTAGTCGGGGATTGAATATATATATATATACACACACTTTAGTAGGTGATAAAATTAATAATAATATATAGGAGTAAGATTGTCATTGATTCCAAGCTTCTTAAACTTACTACTAGTGGAATATATCAAGTGGACTATTTAAAACTTGTTACGCATTCCAACTTGACATTAATTAGGACGAAATACTTTTTCCTTACTCGAAATACTAAAATGAGACTTGAGAGAGAGAGAGAGAGAGAGAATATAACAGTAAATTATGTGTGTGTGTATTTGTGTGTGTGAGAGAGAGAGAGAGGATTGGAGCAGGAATGTCATGCATGCTCAGTTTTAGATCACTTCCAAAATACTACAGTATAATGATGAGCTCAACAGAAAATCATTGCTACACTATAATATAGTATGCATGTTGGACTAATTGTTAGTTAAATAATTCAAAAATATAACACAAGTGGTTCTTGGTAAAACCATTCTCAAACCAGGTCTAAGGTGCCGTTCTGCTTTTTTTTTAAATTTTTTTTTTAAAAAAAAAAGTAATTTAAAGTTCAAATATAATGAAAAATAATTTTTTAATTTTTTTTGCATTGTTTAAAAGATTTCAATGAGATCTATCAAACAAAATTTATATTGGTAGAAAAATTATTTGCGTAAACACATGATTTTTGAGCTTGAAATTACTTTCTTTTTTTAAAAATTCATTTTTAAAGAAACTGGAACGGACCTAACACTAGCTCGTTTCTAGTGGACAAACAATTCAATTAATTAACCAATATTTGGCAAATTTAGATGAACATTCCATCTCTCTCTCTCTCTCTCTCTCACACACACACACACCCGGCAGAAGAGATTCGTTTCCTTGACTTGGTCACTTTTATTTCTTTTCAAATTTAATAACAATGTTGGATACATCTTTCAACCAGCCTGGTTATGTGGTAATTGATCATGAAAATATAAGTATTTGAGTGTTGATTAATTAATTAAACTTAAATTTATGTTTATTATTTTACTTGTGCATGAATGTGTTTCTGGAACTACATACAATGTATCATGAGCTAGGCAGATTATAATTTAGTCAGTAATTAAATACTACTAATTGGTTTTCAGTTTTTGTTTTTAATCAGTACGACTCCTCAAGTTGTTATTATATAATATTTACAATTAAACCATAACAAGGACCTCTTATCGGAAATCCCATATATTTATGTTCCGAATAAATGTGTGCGATCAGAAGTCTTTAAAATAATAAGATGAATTAATGCCTTAGATTTTTTGTTTTCTATTTGGGCAAATTTCACTCAGACCTCTGAGGTATCTGACAATGACAGAAAGTACCCCTCAGTTTTCAAAAATGACAGAAACCTCTCCTATTTCACAGTTTGGGTTTCATTCCGTTAGTAAAGTGGACGGAAAATGTACGAAAATGTACAGAAAATGAAATCTTCAATTTTATTTAGTTCTACAGCTATCTTAGGGCTCTCATTGAAAGTCATAGAGTCAAAAATTAATTATGATCATTTAGGATAAAATAATTAAAAAAATAAAATCTTCATACCGATTCAAATGAATTAAAATTTGGAGCATTTAAAATTTTGCTCTTTATTTGATTTTAGGGCTTTCAATGAAGAGCAAATACTTAAAGTGCTCCAATTTTCAATCCATTTGAATCGGTGTGAAAATCTTATTTTTCTGATTATTTTATCCTAAAGTGCAATAATTAATTTTTAGTTCTAAGATTTTCGATGAGAGCCTTAAGATAGCCGTAGAACTAAACGAAGAGGAGATACTTAAGTGCTTCAATTTTTAATTCGTTTGAATCGGTGCAAAGATTTTTATTTTTTTATCATTTTATCCTAAATGGTCATAGTTAATTTTTGGCCCCAAGGCTTTTAATGAGAGCCCTGAGAGAGCCATAGAACCAAATGAAGAGAAGATACTTAAGTACTCCAATTTTTAATCCGTTTGAATCGGTGCGAAGATCTTATTTTTCTGATCATTTTATCCAAAAGGGTCATAATTAATTTTTTGCTCTAGGACGTTCAATAAGAGCCCTAAGATAGCTGTAGAACTAAATAAAATTGAAAATTTCATTTTCCGTACGTTTTCTGTCCATTTCACTAACGGAACTAACAGAATGAAATCCAAACTGTGAAATAGGAGAGGTTTCTGTCATTTTTTAAAACTGAGGGGTACTTTCTGCATTGTCAGATACCTCAGAGGGTCTAAGTGAAATTTGCCCTTTCTATTTTCACATCTCAGATTTCAGCTCAAAGTACTGCAAAGACATCGCCATCCTTGGGCTATCAAAAAATCACTTTTTTTAATTTTGAGATATGAAAATAGAAAACAAAAAATATATAGGAAGCGAGAAATTAAGTAAGAACTTAAATTCAGTAATTTAGGTGTTTTGGCTAATAAGCCAATTGGCTTTTTTTCGTCTTTATTCAATTTTTTTGGGTATTTGTTAGTTTTGTGTCAAATTTTTGTGGATTATTAGTTTGTCACGGCGAGTAGAATCGGAAAAGTAAAAAAAATGTGATACAAACCAAATTTTTTTGAATAAAGCCGAAAAAATCTGATCTTTTTTGGCTTTATTAGAAAAAAATTAAGTTTGGACTATAGATTTTTACTTTTTCCCAATTCATCGTCGAGACAAACCAAAAATCTGACGCGAATCTAATAAATGCGAAAAACTTGAATAAAGACAAAAAAAATAAAATAATAAGTGGCTTATTTAGCCAAAACACCCCTAATAGTCTACTTCTGCACGCAAAGAAATAATCGAATTCTACTTTTTGGATAATAAACAAAGGTACGTGCTACCAAGTTGTAGGAAAAAGAGGGTTAGGTTTCAAAATCCAACCAGGGTTTGAAATTACGCAGAGACCTTCAAGTTGTCTTTCATGAACATACATCATGTAAAATAGAATGAGAGACAATTAAATTGGGACGGAAAGAGTAGTTTTACTACTCAACTTTCGGTCCCAAAAGAAATGATCAAGTTGGTGGAAGTGGGTGGGAATAGAGAAATGGCCGAAAGGACGAAAGAAAAAGAGTCCAATGGAATATGGATTCCATGTTAAAAGTTGTACGAAAGAGTAAATTAAACGGTAAAAAACATTGGCCACTTGGGAGAGAGGGATAATTAAAGTTGATGTAGCCTAGGTGGGTTAGTAAAATAATAACTACGAAAAAGGTCTTTTTGGATAGTAATAAGATGAGAATTGATTTTGGTACTTACCTTTTTATTAAATGTGCTAATTTTTATTTATTTATGTAATTGCTCATATGAAATATAGCATTACGTTTTCAAGAGTAGTAGCCTAGAGGTCCATGACCTATTTTCGAGTGGTTTAATTGGGTGGTCAAGAGGTTCAAAGTTCAAGTCGTGTTAACAATGCCCTCCCAAACTTTAAAGTTGTATGTTCTACTAGCTCTTGGTGGAGCGGTAGTTGGTATGACTCGTTGATCCCCCTCCGGGCCTACTGCTGAATCTAGAGTTTCTATAGTAAAACCTATATGAGAGGGGTGTTACTCCTGGTCAACCCCTCCTCCAACATTTTGATCATTAGCAAAAAGAAAAAAGAAAAGAAGGGGAATCAATGAAGGGAGGCGCGGAGCTGTTGTCCCTTTAAGGGGTAGCATCGTGCTGTCCGGGCCGAGCAGAGCTCGCTCCGGTCTTACTCCGATGATAAAAAAAATATTCACTTTATAGAGCTCGCCAAGTAGAACAAGTGTACCATATATCAACTTGATCGGGTATCATTAAGTGCCTAAACGAAACATTTTTATCTTGAAAGAATGGACCTGAAACATTGGATCAAATCCACTAGAACCCATTATTGACAAGTTATATGTGTTCCGATCAGACACTTAATAATATCCGATCAAGTTTATTTGTGGTACACTTGTTTTACTCGATCGACGAGCTCTACGAAATGAACGTTTTCGATCATTGAAGCAAAACCGGAGCAGACTCCGCTTGATTGAGACAGCTCGCTGCTACCCCTTAAAAGGACGGCAACTCCCCCGCCTCCTCGGTGAAGGGGTAATATGCAAATCCCCTGTATATGAACAAAGACAAAAATGAAGTGCGAATATAAAAACAAGAAGAGTGCGAAAATCATATTTCCTGCCGTCCTTTTAAGAGCATCTCCAATGCACCCTCCATTCCTCTATTTCTCCATTTGAGAGGATCATTTTTGAAGGAAATACCATTCCAACCCATCCTCTATTTTCTTCTCCATTTGAGAGGATCAAGTTTGGCACTCCAAATATGGAGGATGGAGAAAAAAATGGAGGATGTCCTCCATTTCACTATTCACCCTCACCAAATCCCATTTTGTTCATCAAATTAGTTTTGATACACTAATCCTTTATAAAATTGGTACCAATCAAAAGATATGTACAATATCTTCAAAATAAGACCCATATTGAGTATTTTTTTAATGAAGTTAGAAAAATGAAAATTTGAGTTTTGGAGGGAAAGTGGGGAAGTTTGAGATTTGGAATGAGTTTTTAAAGAAATAAAAGTAGAAATAGAGTCTTGGGTTGGAGTTAGATTTCCTCCAAAATCACTTTTGCAATAAAATATATTATTTTGATACTCTCAAATGAAGAAATGAAGGCAAAAATGGAGTATTGGATTGGAGATGCTCTAAGTAGGTTGCACCAGGTAAAATTTGGGGTCATGGCCTCACTTTGATAGTTTAAGCTTTGTTCATTTAGTAGAATATATAATAAAAAAAGATTAAGGGAATTAATTTTTCACACTCCCCAAAAATTAACAATTTAGGGGTACGAAAATCAACTTTACATAAAATTTCCGTACTCCCCTTGAAAGTGGGGTTATCAATGTACGTGGGGAATGCGAAAATCACTCCCCAAGATTAATCTACCTCAATAAGTGGCATTTGCATGATTTTAGTATATATCTTAAAAAAAATGAATTGGTGGGTTAAGTTACTCAACTGGCCTTAATGTTCTTGAAGATATGCATCCTGCTGAGTGCTAACTAGAGGCGGACCCAGAGAAACGATAGTTGTGAATTTAAGTAAACTTTGTAATTTGAAAATTAATACATTTTAATGAAGGGAAAATACAAATAATGTATAGCGCGCGCGTGTGTAGTTTCACATTATTGACAACTACTAACATAAAGGGAAGTGCTTGTTTAAAAGTAGAGGGTGTGAAAATTATTTAGCATTCTAAGAAATAGTCTGACAAATATACAAACAAGGGATATTCAGAGTAGTTTTATTAGAACACAATCATAAATTTATTAAATTTAATTGAAATATGTAAAAATATTAATAATGTAATTCTACAAAATTGAGCGGGGGTCGTGCCCCTCTGGCCCCGTGCTGGTCTCCCCCTCCGTGTAACGCATGTGTTCAAACAAACGGAAGTCTAGCCAGCCGCCATCTTAGTTGGAAAATACTAGTTGGCTTTTACTCTAATTAGATTTTACCAACTTGAAAAGGAAGGAAAAATTCAGCTTAAGCAGCTCTTTAATCCCATCACCATCATTTAGTTGTGGACAAAAAGAAGTAAAATCCCAAATTAAATGACCTACTAAACAAACCTATCTAATTGAAAACCTCTCCCCTATATTAATTGGCACCACATATATTTTCTCTTGATTTTTTCTTGGCTACCAAACAGTGGAATCCTATTGGAGTATTTCCCCGGCCCCCCTACGCTTTATTAATTTCTGCACCACAGGAACATGTCCCTATCTAGTAGTAACATCATCATTTGAATAATAAACCATACGTTGTGGCGCCGGTGTGTATCCGTTCTTCTTTGGTGGCATTTAATAAATACTACAACATGGGCACATATATTTTTAGTTATATTCTTGTTTATAGAGTTTTCTTCTTCCTCTTTGTTGTTGTTGTTGATGCGAGCTTTGCCCCGGGCTATCTTGCGTGCATTTTAAACTAATTCCTATAGCTTCTCTCATAGCCCATATTACTGCTTCCATTGGGCAAATACATGAGCGTGGAGCATGATGATATTGTTCGACTTTGCATACTTTATCCTTCTAATGTTTTTCAACAAACATAGTGAAATAACTACACCGATCACAGATGTTTCTCAAATTAACTAAACAAGTAAATTCGTTATTCTTTTGTGTTTGTGGTTTTGATTGTCCAATTTGTATGCTCAAACTCGTAGTCAAGCCTCAATCCACTTTTGTGTTCGGTTAATCTATATGTGATTTTTATCTCAATTTTAATTAGGCCTCAGTATAGTAAAAGTAACATTAGGCCTCCCGAATCAGTTAGTCTATTTGGCCACATATCGACTTTCAATAAGTATATAATCACACACAAATACACAAACACATACACATACACATACACACATTCACAATGGGGATGGGTGTTACACACACTAGATACCTCCAGTGCGTATGAGCCCCCCTCTATTGTGATTGAGTGTGTATGAATGATTGTGTTTTTGTGTGTGGTCGTAACACTGTTGATCGACCTAATGGGAAAAAGAGAAGCAATCAACCAATTTCCTAAAGGGGCATTTGTGTCATTTGAGGAAGGTGGCTAGACTCAAAGATCAAAGTTGACCAGTCACGTAAATACGAGGAGAGAGAGGGGCAATTAATCTAGGACTACGTCCAAAGGGCAGTTGCAACTTGCAAGTTGGGAGAGGATCCACTTGCATGTCTCCGGTGTAAGCTTGTGCGTGATATGATCCAACCAACCCATCTTATTACTCATTTTCCTCCCTCCGACTCTTTCCTCCCATAAAACCCCAAAATTTATACTAACAAGTGGACAAAATATATATATATATATATATATATATATATATCTCTAGAAAAATTATCCAGTGCCCATCATGTCGTGCCCTAGACTTCTCTCTCCCCACCAAACATTTATACAGAGCTCATCCTAATTGTATGGGAATGGAAGGGGCTGTAGTGTATTCGCCGCACTACACCGTTTAGTGCGGCCGATCCGACCGTCCATCTCGGTACAAACAACTTGGATTTAATCTGAACTCTTATAAATCCTAGTCGTCCATTATTCGGATGAAAATTTGAGCCTTCTATTATTGAGATGGACGGCTGAATTGGCCGCACTACACGTGTAGTGCGAGAAGTGCACTACAGCATCCCCTATCCAATTGTATGGGTCGTACATTAATGTGTGATGGGGAAAAGGCTTGGGCATCATGTGGTGATGCGCTGCACAAACTCACTCAATTATCATTAATACTTTGGTGATCATGTAGTATCATAATATCTTGTAATGTGTCATCACTGTATTAGTAGAATCTACCTCATTTATCATGTAGTGGAGCACATTCTACTAATATAATTGTGACACATCACACGCTATCCCAAATGTGATACTCAGACAGAGTTACTTTAGCATTGCTCTGAATAATCTCTTCTCTCTCCTCCCCCCTCTCCCTCTAGAAAAATTATCCGGTCCCTATCACATAGTGCCTCAAACCTCTCTCTCACCACACATTCATGTGGATTTTAAGTCGACTAAGTGTATATCACACATGCATATTTGAGTAGGTGAGAGGCCTCGAACACCACGTGGCGATGCCGTTGGAGTAGTGAATAATCTTTACTCCCTCCCTCCCTCCCTCTCTCCATACATTGATACACACTAGCACATTGGATATATAATCACACGACAAGAGATCTCCTATTGCTATTCCCAGTCATCTCTTCAAACTAGATAGACAAAACCAAAAGACTAAAAGAGAAAGTAGAAATGCCTACGTCTCTTCAGCTCCAAAGAATCAACACCACCGCCGCCGCTGCCACGGCCTCCTCCTCCTCCTCCACAACCCCCTCCGCCACCGCCACCTCCGCAATGACGAATTACCTCCAAATAGTCCACCCTTCGGTCTCCGTCCCGGACGACGCGGTCCACTACCACACCCACGCGGTGGGCCCCGACCAGAGCTGCTCCGCGGTGTCCCAGGCCGTCTCCGCCCCCGTCTCCACCGTGTGGTCCGTCGTCCGTCGCTTCGACAACCCCCAGGTCTACAAGAACTTCGTCAAGAGCTGCCAAGTCATCGTCGGAGACGGCAACGTCGGCACCCTCCGCGAGGTCCACGTGGTCTCCGGGTTGCCCGCGGCCTCGAGCACCGAGCGCCTCGAGATCCTCGACGACGAGCGACACATCATCAGCTTCAGCATCGTCGGCGGGGAGCACCGGCTCAACAACTACCGGTCCGTCACCACCCTCCACCAGTCACCCGCGGGGGCGGGGACCGTCGTCATCGAGTCGTACGTCGTTGACGTGCCGCCCGGTAACACCAAGGAGGAAACGTGCGTGTTCGTCGATACGATCGTCCGTTGTAATTTGCAGTCGCTCGCCCGGATCGCCGAGGATTTGGCCAAGACCAATAACTGTAAATCGTCCTGACTTTTTTACCCTCCTACTTCTTCGTTTAATCAGATCGTCTCACATGATTTATTTACAGTAAACCCTATAGAGACCCAGAATTGAATGTGTAGTGTTACGATGATCGTGTTCGGAATATCATCTGATAGTTTTTACATAGCACATATAATAGGTTACATCCACCGTCAGATGATACTTAAATGTGAATTCCGTCACGAACAATCTGTTGTTCGTTGTGTGGATTGTTCTGTGTATGTGGAACTATTGTTTTATTGGAGGTTTATCGCGTATATCTCATCGAAACCCTGAATCGAAAATCATGGCTAGCTAGTTTGATGATTTAAATGTTCAAGGTGATAAAGTGTGGGACGTTTGTGGTTTATGCTAGTATTTATGTGCAAAATCTTTCAGTTTGACATCAAAGTTACAAGTTGAGACTGACGATAGTTTCATGGTGCATTTTATGTTATGTTTCTTGGGTTTTCAGTTTATTATACTGTACGTAATACGTACATTGCGAACTCGCCCATTTAATGAAATGTGAATGTAAAATGTTTTCGTACATTTATTGATAGGAAAAACGGCGTCTTGATGAAATTAATGACAGTCGAACTCAATGTGTTTTGTCCTTCCGTGGAAAAATGGATTGGAGGACATATGGAAGGTTGTCTATTCCAAAACAACTAATATATATGTGTGGCTATTGATCACAAGCGTTAGATTGTTTTAATCTTATTTAATTTGTAAAATCAGGATTGAGAAGTATTAAAATCAATGTTACTTAGAGTGAACTTTTAAGAAGTTCTATTTTAAAAATAATGTGCCTTAAAATCGAGATTTATTCGCAAGACTTAGATTGTTTTACTGTTATTTGTAAAATCAGGATTGAGAACAATGAGAAAGTCTTAATTAAAATAGCTGTTTTGCTATTGTTATTGTCAGCTCACTGGACTCACTGGACTGACGATAAGCATACTAAAAAATAAGGAAAACACATATTTTTGTGTATCTTTTACACTCTTTAATACACATTCACACACTTAGTATTGTCAGCCCATTGGGCTGATTTTAAAATTTTTCTTAAAAATAATATTACTTAGAAGTTCCATTTTAAAAATAATGTGTCTTAGAATCGAAATTTATAATTACCAAAAAAAAAAAACAAGATTTATGGTTTTTTCCTTAAATCCAGGAAAATAAACCGTTTGTAAGAAAAATCACACCGCATGCCAAAAATGATAGAATTTCGTTCCGTTTGTATCGAAAAAATCGGTCCACTGCTTCGTTTTGTTTTGTTTTCCCAGATAAATACTAGGGGTGGCAAATTGAACCCAGACCCATTAACAAATTCAGACCCATCAACTAGAAAATAGACCCAACCCAACCCATTTATTAGTTGGGTAAGAATGGGTTCAAACCCAGCAAACCCATTATTAGTTGGGTCATAATTGGGCATCAATTGGGTCAACTTAAATGACCCAATGGGCAATGAAAGTAACCCATCAAATTTCATCTCTTAATTGGTCTCTTTTCCAAACCCAGACCCATCAATTGGTCTCTTTTTCCTCTCTCTCTCCCCCTGCCCCTCTCTCTCTCTCTCTCTCCCCCCCCCCCCCAAACCCCCAGGCTCTTTCCCCCCCCCCCCCCCCCCCCCCGCTCTCTCTCTCTCTCTCTCCCTCCGCCCCCCGCTCTCTCTCTCTCTCCCCCAACCCCCAGGAGCATGGCCTTCTCTATCTTTTATTCAATTATTTTGTCCTAAATCACACGCGTCCAAAAATATTTTGAATGGTCCGAATTAAAAATCAATTGTAACCAGTAACAATTATTTTGACCAGTCAAAATTGAAAACACATCTCATCCATTAATTGTGCGAATGGACCCGTGAAATTGTGCTCCGCCGTGAATAAATTTCTCTCATTGTAGTCCCGCAAAGAGTTTGGATTAAAAAATTGACTTATTTTTTTGTCCTTATTCAAATTTTTTTTGCATTTTTTTTGTTTTGTGTCATATTTTTGTGACTTATTAATTTGTTTTGATGAGAGGAATCGGAAAAGTAAAAAAATTTGATCGAAACTTATAATTTTTTGAATAAAGACAAAAAAAAATCAATAAGACAAAAAAAATTACTTATTCTCGTCTTTTTGAAAAAAATTTTGAGTTTCGATCATAAATTTTTTTTACTTTTCTAATTTTTCGATCATAATTTTTAGTATATATGTAATTGGGTTAATGGGCGGGTCGGGTTTGCTTTAAAATAAATGGGTCGGGTTGGGTATAGGTAATTAGACTCATAGTTAATGGGTCTAAATGGGTCAATGACCCATTAAAGACCCAACCCACTAACAACTTACCCAATTTGACCCAAACCCGCCCGTTTGCCACCCCTAATAAATACTTATACAAGTACCAATCGATCCTATCCCCCTGCTAATATATATTTTTCCCAACAAATCCAAGTAGTTTCTAATCAATAATATTGGTACATCATTGACATTTTGGAGAGTCTAACAAATAGTAGTAAATATTTCAGCCATGTTAATAATAGAAAACTTAAAAGCCTGCAAAATTGTCCTTTGCCCAAATGGTAACACTAAAAAGTGCTAGTTGGGTCGGGTTTGCTTTAAAATAAATGGGTCGGGTTGGGTATAGGTAATTAGACTCATAGTTAATGGGTCTAAATGGGTCAATGACCCATTAAAGACCCAACCCACTAACAACTTACCCAATTTGACCCAAACCCGCCCGTTTGCCACCCCTAATAAATACTTATACAAGTACCAATCGATCCTATCCCCCTGCTAATATATATTTTTCCCAACAAATCCAAGTAGTTTCTAATCAATAATATTGGTACATCATTGACATTTTGGAGAGTCTAACAAATAGTAGTAAATATTTCAGCCATGTTAATAATAGAAAACTTAAAAGCCTGCAAAATTGTCCTTTGCCCAAATGGTAACACTAAAAAGTGCTAGTTGTTGAGATGGAGGAATCAACAACAGCTGCTTCCAACTTGACTTCTCAATTAATACTAGTAATAATAATAAACACCCAACTTGTTATGGTAACAATAACTATGCAAGTTGCACCCTAAAAGAAGAAAAATAACTATGCAAGTTGAACTTTGGTCATTAATTATAATTATTTTTTTGTCCCCTCTCTCTCTCTCTCTCTCTCTCTCTCTCTCTCTCCCTCTTCCTAATCTTCTCTCTCTATTATTTTATGATGTGTTCTGGAAGGACGTGACAAGAATTTGCAAGTTGGTTTGCAAGTGGGCAAGGGGGGGCCTTTTAATTATAGTAAAGTAATTGTTTTTAATTTCTTTGCTTAATTCCCATGACTAATCATCAATCAAGTCATACGTCATACCATGAAAATCTCCGAAAACCACCATCCAATCAGAAGTCGTACATCTCATCAGCTTATTTTAAATTTGTTGGGCTTTTCATCTCTCTTTCTCATTCTTTTTCAATTTCCTCCAATAAATAGACATGTATATATCCGTAGTTACTACTCTATCCGTCTCTAAATAACTGTCCGGCGCGCAAAATTAGGCTTTACAAAATATGCATATTTTTTATTAAAAAATTTAATTTTTTTTCATAATTTAATAGAACTCATTGCTATTTATTGATTTGTAAAAAAAAATTAATTTTTTTAACGAAACAAATGCATCTTTTTGAAGACCTAGTTTTGCGCGCCGAACACTTATTTAGGGACGGAGGGAGTAGTATAAGCTGTATATAGGTGGAAAGGCAATTTTTAGTGGCCGAAAAGGCTTTAAACACTGGAGTAAGATATGCCCTCCGTTTCAAAAAGGACGACAAATTTTAAAATTTGTGTAATTTTTCATTACTTATATCTTTTAATAGAAAACTTTGTATAATAGAACTAATTGAAAACTATCAAACAAGATCAATATTGCATATTTTTTGAGATTCATATTGAAATATATGAGGAATTGAAATTGGCACAAATATCAAAAGTTGTCATCCAATTTGGGACGGAAGTAGTACATTTTACGATCAAGCATAAACTCAGGGACGTTTTCACTAATCGATAAGTTATGAACCTCAACTTTTCGAATTTACAAAAGGATTTGCATAGAGAAATGAAAAGATGGATTTATTTTATTTTTTTGGGTAAACCAGGAACGTAAAAAAAAAAAAAAAAACTAAAAAAAAGATAGATTTAGCTAGTTCATTTTCCTCTCTTTTGCAATTGTTTCTCTTGGGATTTGGGAAGTGCTAATGGTGTGTGCGGTATACACCTTAAATCGCATTAAACTCAATAACATTTGAATCAAAATTTGCCAACATACGCAAAAAGTTTACAACATTTGCACGGAAACGCATGACTTTACAAAATACAAAAGTTTCATGACATCAAGACAAAAACTACTCATGTTAATCTCATGAATTTAAGGTTGATGTTATGGAGTTATCTCCAAATGTTAAAAACTATTATATAATGGTAATGAATTCAATATATTGGTGTTATAAATTAATTGTAGTCGAGAAATTACAAAATTTCATACCGTACATACCTAAATATGGAGTGTGTATTTGTCGCATTTTTGTCTTTCTTTTATCCAGTACAAATTAAATTTTGAGCCTCATTAAAGAACATACCCAAGAGTTCAGATCATTTTCTTGTCCATTTGTTCAGACCACGCTTTGAGTATGCATAGTTTGTTGTTTGAGTACGTGCTCTCTAAATATCTGTAGTCCCTTCTTTAATTAGACTATAATAGATTTTCGCAGATATACACGATCTTGATCGCAGCAGAAGGTTCGTCCCAAGTACTTGCCTTACTCTCTAAATCTATTGTCCATTCTTTAACTAGGCTATAATGAATTTTCGCAGATATAATTAGGATACGCGATCTTGATCGCAGCAGAAGGTTTGTCCTAAGTACTACTTGCTTTATCATTTTTATTTGTTCTTTCAGACGATAGGATGTTAGTAGAGTTAAATTACTACGGTAGACCAATGTCGTTCCGTCCGCATACTAGCACATGAATGCCCACTCCTGACCGGTTCAAACCTCATATCGTGTTGGATAGGCTTCTGTTTGGTTTTACACCGCAGGTATGTTTATCGCGTGTATTATATGAAAATTTCTCGGCGGTTAAGGATAAATTAAAAATAAAGTTTCCAATATTCTTCTTGGGCGCAAAAGTCTTATATTTGACGCAGATGATGCATACGTAATAAGTTGGATTTTCTGAACCAGCTCATAAGTTCTTGAATTTTTAAGCCCCTTTCCAGCCGAACATATTACAAGTTAGTACTAGTATTTACTAAAGGAAACATATTACATGTTGGAAAAACGTTGTGTGTTTTTTTCCTCCTCTTTTTGACTGAAAGAGCCTCATTTCACTAATTTGGAGAATAATACATTAGCTAACTAGTTGACTGGAACAACAAACAGGGAGCGCTTTAGGGTTTCTTTTAGGTTCTGAGCTTGGTCCAATGAGTGTTTTTTGGTTGGCTTCTTTCCAATCTCGGATTTGAGTATTGGATTCTCGGATTCTTGCTCAAAGATTATAAAAGAAACAAAATCGCCGATAAAAAAAACAACAAAAAGTGAAAAGAATAGAGATAAAAGAAACGCAACTTTTTTACTAGATTTTAAAGGTTTCATAATCGATCCAATTGCTTTCCAGGGGCTCTTTCCGTCATCGGGCAAGAAATGTACCTCTGCATGGCATGGCAGGATAGGAATGCACCAAAAGGGGTTAAGAGCCCAACCCAATTTGGGCCCGTTTTCCGATTGATGGGCATTGTTTGCTCTGCCGGTTTGCCCTGAGTTGAGTGTTAGAAGAAGCAAAGAGATTGTGAAAACGGAGAAGTTTTTGGGTGTCGAGCGGGCACCACACACGTGGTACCCCGTTGGCAATTCTAGCCGTCCAAACGTGTTTTGAACGGTCCGGATTTTAAAGAGAAAAAAAAGAGAAGAGAGAGAGAGTGGTCGGGTGAGGAGAGAGAGAAGAAATGTCTAAAATACGTTTGGACAGTTGAAATCGCCGACGGGTACCACCGCGTGCTACCAGCTTGGCATCCAAAAATTTCTCCTGAGAACGACCCACTTATTTAGGAATAACTTGAGCGGTGTTATTGGGCTTATATGTTTTCGAATTATGGTCCCTAATATTGAGCCCAAACTTTTAGACCTTCAGAAAATTTGCATGCTGTCGCCAAAAAAAAAAAAATTACTATGAGCACCACCTTCTTCTTTTTTCTCGAAATCCTACTATATATGTGCACCACGAATGTACACGGACCTATGGTAGCCATATTACATGATCTACCATTGGACTTGCTCTTACGTAGGTACGTAATATCGTAGTATGCGAAACGTAGACATCTAACCTCGTAAGAGAGCCTTTCAGCTATTGGGAACTTCAATAGGGTGATTGGAGTCTCTTTGTATTTTTTGAGAAAAAGAAAGATTCACAATGGTACCTAAAATTGACTATCTCTTTTCTTTTCTTTTCTTTTCATTTTTTCTTTGTTTTGACCTTAATAAGGTCATTTCATCTACACAAGGGCAATCATTTTGACTTTTGGTTTCCAAAACTTTCTATCTCGATTTCGATTATTTCAAAAAGATAGTTAAAGCAAAAGGAGCCGATCAACGTGCAACAATTGTACTCTTGGCAAGAAGTACCAAAGTAGGCCGGACAACCTAACCAGATACCTTTTTAATCGGTGGTTAAGATTAATAGGTCCAAACAGGAGATTAATTCACATCAGAATACATGACAGGTGAATATTTAAATCAACTGTTAATTTGTAGTATATATATTGTAAATGCATTATGCATGTCGATCACTTTCACCACTTTTTTAATATATATATATATATATATATATATATATATATATATATTGATGAAACAATTAACAATTAATAACGTGTCCAAATTAAGAAAGGGAAAAGAGAGCTAAAAGAGGGGATGCCATGTGAAACCAATTAAACATCCCTATTTTGGAAGCATTGGCCGGCCTCGAGCCCTCAAAGGAGAGAAATATTGGGTTAAATTTTCCGCCCTTCTCTTTCCCCTAGTCCACAAAAAGAAATCAAAATTCGAGGCTGGTAGATGAAAAATGGCCATGTCTCCTTTGTCTTGTTATGTAGTTTTCCTTTGCTTTTTATTAACATTTTCAACTGATCCGGCTATTAATTTGACTCATCTCTTCTCTACCTTCTCCCACTAAATTAATTAATTAATCATCCATTGTAGCTTCATGCACTAACCCCGAGTTTAGTCACCTTTCTAGCTAAAAACTCACTTTATGGACATAATTATATATAGGATTAACATATTGGCCAAAATATTGGTGCACTAGCATGGGGGATTAACCAATGGCATGCAGTTCTCGATCATGAATAAACAACAAGATCTTGATGGAAGATTGAAGGCGGCTAATTTCTGTCAAATAATATTAACAAAATGACAAAAGCGAAATAACTTTTGAGGATTTGTATGGGTTAAAAAAAAGGAAAAAACTAACAAGATTTTTGAAGACATTTTAACCAGGGAGTGGTTTTTTTTTTTTCTGGCACATCCTAGTGTTCCAATTCTTAGCTTAAAAATAAATAGAACACTATACGAACACATTGTATCATGTGGAGGAGAAAATAAAATGTGTCTGTCTGTCTGTCTGTCTGTTGGTTGGCTAGAGAGAGAGAAATTTATATTTTTTTTCAGAGTCTGAATGTAAAAGAATAATGCGGTATTTCAATACTGGCCGGAAACAACATATATTAATGAGTTTTCTGTCTCTCAAAAGTTTACAGATAGTAGCATCACTCCACAGGTAAAACATAGGAGTATGAATAATTCCTAATGTAGT
Source organism: Rhododendron vialii (assembly GCF_030253575.1). NCBI lineage: Eukaryota > Viridiplantae > Streptophyta > Magnoliopsida > Ericales > Ericaceae > Rhododendron > Rhododendron vialii. The sequence continues at coordinate 37,271,571 of NC_080565.1, read as the reverse complement.
ACTGTACATCATTAAGCTACCAAAGAAATTTTTAGGAGTTGGAGTACTGGGCTTGTGATAGGAGTCCGCGCAGTGATACGTAGTTATCCAATAATTAATCACAGGCCTCAGCAAGTCTTTGGTCGGGGGGTTTCTACTTCCATCGATCAGCTAAAAAGTCTCGTATTGCAGGCTAGTGCGTTGGCTTTGTCCCGACTTTAACTAAGTCACGTGTTTGCGGGCGGAAAAATTACTCCGTATTACTCCAGTAAAAAGTAAAAAGAGCCGCAACTCATGAATCGGACCTGTTGACTAGCTTGGCCGGAAAAGCTTTGACACTAGCTAGAAAGAAAGTGGATGCGGAATCTTTTCTAAAGTCGTATTCTGCTTTTTTTTTTCTTTCATGTGAAAACGTTACTGTAATATTGATTAGACATTTAATTGCACAGGGAGATGGTTTTAGAAAAAACATTAACGTGCTAAGTACTATACTAGCTACTTTTTAATTATACAGCAGTTAGAATTTGTCGTCGTATTAGCTTCCATGATCCTTCCCAGAGCTTTCTTAATCCCACGTGAACCAAGTAGAAAGAATTGGAAATGCTCATTGGATTAGATTAGATTGCATGTCCTGATCATAATCTTGAAGATTTGGGAGTCTGTTAATCACCACTTAATTATTGCACTAGCCTAGTAGCTTCATAATGCACGGACCAAACAGGAGAATGTTGGGATCGAAAAGCAGGGGGCGGAGGGACAGACATTGAGATGAGCGTGGGTAGCCGACCACACTGGCTGCTAAGTTTTCGTAGAGATAGGTATGATTTTTACCTCATTTTTACTGATTTGACCCCACTTTAAATTTATTTTTGCCCTAGCTCATATAAGGGTTTTGTACTTGGGGAAAAAAACGAGTCAAAATAGAATCTCCACCCACAAAATTCCCAGACATAGCGTTAGTTTTGTTCATTCCTCAAAACAAATCAAGGGTTTCGTTTGGAGGTGGAGCATTTTCTGCTGTAAAGATTGTAAAGAGTAGACTTCGAAATTGTAGGTGTGACTAATGGCCGGATATATGATAGTTTGGTTGTGTATATAGAGAAAGATGTTTTTGAAACCATTACAAATGAGGCTATCGTCCATTGTTTTCAAAGTATGAAAAGTCGTAGAGATCAATTGTAAATTGAAGCTGCATTTTGTTATTAATATATATCTACTTTTCGATTAACTTGTTAATTAATTCTAATTGTTTCTTTCAATTAGCAACTAGAAAAGGGGAAAATGACGGCTCATGACGTGTTTTGATAATTAATACCCACCAAAGACATGCTGAGAATATTTGTTAATGCTAAAAATGTCATTGGCGGGTATTAATCATCAAAACACGCCATTGGCCGTCATTTCCCTCTAGAAAAGTGAATTGGTTCAAATTTTTGACACCACTTATCGAAAATCCTGATTTTGCCGAAAAGGATCCAATGACTGTTTGCCACGAGGTGGCCGTCGGTTGGCGGAGAATGAACAAAATTAATGGAAAAAAAAATCATCTGGAGCAAGAAAAGTTGTGCTGTATATACAATGTTTGCAGAAATTAGTGCATGTTTGATACGAGGATGGATCAGCAGCCACAAGATTGGACTAGTTCAAGCTAATTATTCTCCGCTTGATGTGCAATTGTTCGGATGCATGGGATTGTATATATCTTATTGCTCTAACTTTGTAGTCCGTCTAGATGTGTAATACCGGACTACCGATCGTAGCCCCGATATGGAGCTTGTTAATCCTAAAACTATTGATCGATCTCACCTCAATGTTGATCACGCACACTCCTTATCTCATGCCCAACCAAATATTGGAGGAAGAGATTAATCCGGTTTTGCTTAAGAACGTCTCTGGTCAATTATGTAGAAGTCGTAATCCCTCCTTATCGTAAAAAGCGATAACGACTATGTCACTATGCTTTTCAATCCTCACACGTGACTCTTCTCAAGCCGTCACATAGCGTAGTCCGGCCAGCAATCAAACACAGCCATGCATGTAGTGACATAGTAAATCTTAGTTGATGTTATTATATAATGCTTACTAGCCGCTCAATCTACGTACGCATTATGTCATGATGAGGAGTGCAAAATTTACCACAAACGTGTAGAGAGCTTGTAATTCTTGAACTGGGATAGGAGATACTTAAAAAGAGCTCTTCAATCCAGTTGCTAGCTAGTGTCAAATGGACAAATGGTGGTTGGCTAAAAATTTTACTTGTTTTTTCTTGCTCTCTCACACATGGCCAAATGGTTGGCAAAAATTTGATCATGTTTGATAAACACCCAATAATGCATATTCTTAGTGCTTAAGTCCTTAGTTTTATCGCTTTATGTTTAGTTAAATTAGTACTTTATTTGATATTGCGCGTATGGTAGTTTATTTCATTTTGTAGGAAAATCGCGTAACAAGAGGGTTTTAAAGCTTAAATCCAAGCCGGAGGCATCCAAGACACAAAATGATCAAGAATGGAGCCACCGGGGCCCAAGAACGAAGAGTCGAAGACCCGTCAGGTAGCCAAGATCATTGGAAGCCAAGCCGGAAGTTGAAAATTCAAGAATTTCGAAGCCGGTATCGATACAAAGAGTGTTGTATCGATACCCGTGTGCAAGCAGATCCCAGTCAGTTCGTAGACTTTGGGTATCGATACAACATTACTTGTATCGATACCGAGTGGCTACGACGGCCCAGTCAAAGCTGCCCGGTATCGATACACCCAATGGTGTATTATTGGGTGTATCGATACCGAAGGTCTACGTGGCAAGTTTTTAGGTCGTTTCTGAGATATTTTGTGAGAGAAAGTGGAGTTGTATAAATACCTCTTTATGTCACAAATATCCAAAAAACACACTCATTTCCAGATCTAGGATAGATTTTACTTACTTGTTGCTTACTCTTACTCTTGCTATTGTTATTGCTTAAATCCTGCATTTTCTACCTTAGATAATTGTAATTAGTTGTTTTACTCTTCATTAAAATTGTAGCTACACTCTTGATCTATCTTAATCTCTAGTTTAATTTGAATTTCATTATGCTTTTAATAATTAGCTTTATTGATTCAATTCCTAGCATGAATGAGTAGTTAATTAGGCTTGGCCATGGATTGATTAGCACTCCATGACTTAGGTTGATCATGTTTTTCTCAATAAATCTTCAAGTTAGTTGGAAATCAATGTAGTTCGTATTTGTCTATTAAATCTTGGCGGTGTTAATCTCTTTGATCATGCACTCGCAAGAGTAAGTCTACTTGCCACGCATTGATGCTTGGAGCTATGTCATCCTTTGCGTTTGCTAAATGACTACTAGAACTCTCTTGGTGTTTCGACTCCTTTTCTAGTAAATGGGCTTAAGGATAAATTTTTCGGATTGGGAGATCATTGACGCATATCTCAACCCGAGTAATTCGAGAGAAAAAGTTATTGACTCAAGTTATGAGTGTTAAAATCTCCTAGACCTAGCCGCTTTGTTAAATTATTTTCAAAGCTGTAATGATATTCCCTTGTGTACGATACTCGGACTTCCAGACTATTATGCTTCAAATAACGTATTAGCCCTACACTTAAAGTGATCATATATTTTAATATATCAACGGACAAAGCAATGTCCTAAATTTCACGTAGGCCATCTTCTGCGGATTCAGAATTTATTTATGATATATGGGGTCAAAAGTTTAAACAACAGCAATTTATAGCATATTAAGAGCCTATTGTTGGGAATATCAGATATCGGATGCAAAATATAATTTTTCTTATTGAGAAATCAAGTGAAGTGGGGTCAAGTGACCCCCACTGGCCACTTGTCTCGCTCAGCTATTGAGACCGTGCAGGGCTGTAGTTTGACCTATTAATTAGAGCTAGAAATCTAGAGGGATATAATAGTCAACAAAATAAGTCTAGCAATTTAACAATTTAGTATTTTGAGATGACCACACTAGTCTTTTTTCATGGGAGATAATGCTGTAAGAGAAGCTTCATTTGTTTATTAATTTGGAACAGAAAAAGAAAAAGCTATTTAACTCCATGAGCCGAGCCACATGCTAATGTTGACTTCGCGTACGTATTACACCCTTGTTTTCTCACTCATCCTTCGCTTTATTGCGATTAACGTTTGTCAATGCTTATTGGCTCGTGAAAAAAAAATGGCCTAGGATCGAATTTTTTTAAATCTGAGTAATTGATTTCCGAAACAGACGATAAGATATTGAGCGGTGAAACAGAGCGGTAGACATAAAACCATTATTTTAGAAAACATTAATTGACGTGCTACTTTTTATATATGTATATATATTGCAGTTAGAAGTTACAGTACTAAGAAGAAACCATGTCGTGTCCAAATGGAGACTCTCTCCCAGGAGAGTAGTCCTGAATTGTTACATTGCTACTAGGAGAGGCAAAACCGAGGTACTGATGGAGGAGATTGTTATGACAGAGAAAGTACGAGCCGTCGTCATCTGGGTCGTCCATCAGGCGCTGATCATGATGATCGCTGATCATCGGGACAGCCGGTTCTTGTGATTGCATCTGGAAGCAGAGGATCTCTGCTTGAGCCACTGCCAACTGCATTTGAAGCTGGGACACCTGCTTTTGCAAGTAGGAAATCGCCCCTACGCAGCCATAGACAGGGTCTCTCATCCTTGCGTTCGCTTCGTATACTAAACTGCTCACTGCATCTGCTCTCTGATTAGCCGGAAGCTCCTTCAATCACAAAGCACATAAACTTGACTTTATTTTTGTGTACACTTTCTTTGGTTATATAAAACATTGGTCTGGACACGAGAGAGAGAGAGAGAGAGAGAGAGAGAGAGAGAGAGAGAGAGAGAGACCTGCAGCATTTTGGCAACGTTGCTAGCACCAAAGACCTTGTGGACAATGGCAAACTTGTAGGGGTCATCGGGAGGGAAGTAAGGAGCAAAGATGCAGCAGTCCTTGGCGCAGCGACGTCGCAGCAACTTGCAAGAAGCACAAGGGGAAATGTTTCCACCCATTTCCTCGTCAGAAGAATTAGTCCCCGAGAAATTAAAAGTGGGGGTAGCTAAGAAAAAGGATGAGAGAGAGGGGAGGAGAGAGAAGATGATTAAGAAAACACAACTATGGAGTTGTGGAGAATGGACTCCAGTGTGGATATTTATAGTACGAAAGTAGGCATAAGGTATGTGGGAACTAACCCTAGGGGTTCGTCAAGTTATGTTGGACTGCGACTTGAGGGTTTGCTATTTTTTAAGGTCTCAAGTTTGATTCTGATTTTCTGATTAGCAATATTCTTAGGGTTAACTTGCCTGTAAAAGTGTGAAAGGACTATGAAACAGACGATGGAAATTCTTCCGAGGTGGTCCGGGATGTACAGTCTGAATTTCAAAGAAAGAAGAAAAGGTTATGGGGGAACTTGAAGTGGACATTAGTTCAACAACTTGTTACACATTTAGGAAACTGCCAAAATAAAAAAATATTTTGGTTTGACTAATCATAATAGAATCTAACATGAGAAACATCTTTAGTTATAAACTAAAGTACCATTGAGTTTTGAAAAACATTTGGAATCATTTGGGCAGAGTGTTGTGCAATGGACCCAAGGGCAAGCTACGTACAGTTGTAGGGGGGGCTCAAGTCTTCAATAGACTGATCAAAATAAAAACTTGTTCATTTTGAAAGAATTACCACTGGTCTTCTGTAGGATTAGGGTAACATCCCAACTTAATTAGTTTAAAGTTTTTTTTTTTTGCAGAATGTGTGAAACTAAATGTTGGTGCAACGATGATAGCACGAGACAATATTGTCAATCAATGAAACATTTTCCACTACAACGAAAGACACGAGATGTCCACTACTGAAGCACTTCCCAGCATGTCCCGTGCTGTTGGTCTTGTGATTTGGCTTACAATTCGAATTCGAACGTAAATGCAGTTTCGGTTTAAGTACTTCTTATACTAGTGAAAAATGAAAGATGGTATTATTTTGCTTTTTATTTTCCAGCCGGTGACATCACAGAAGATGGTGGTACCCAACATTGGTATCTGATCGGCCCCCAAGGCAAGCTACAAAGGATGGGGATATCTTAATCAACAATGCTACTCACACAACAATCCAAACACAATAATTTATACAACCTCTCACATACATGTGGGACTCACGCATAGTAATGTGTGTGGAGCCCACATGTATATGAGAGGTTGTGTAAGTTGTTGTGTTTGGATCGTTGTGTGAATATCATTTTTGTATCCCAATAGAGGTGTGCACCGTGTCGTATTCGTGTCATGCGTTTAGGATTTTGTGTCGTGTTAGCGGCTCGTGTCTAAGATTCTCACCCTACGATATCTAGCACTTAATTAGGAAGGTGATTATGATTACCGGATTCTTTGAGAAGTTTGAGGATACATATAGTAGTGACCAAGGGAACAAAAAACAGACATCTTTCAAAACCTTAGAAGAAATCAAAAAAGAGACCGCGCGAGGTCCAATGCAATCATTAAATGAGCAGCGTCGTGGTCACATGAAAGTAGACTCATTATCGAGATGTTTAATCGGTCCTTAATTATGTGCTGTTTAATTTGTGACTAAAATTAAATGGTTAGGACATTACCTTGGTAATCTCGCTGGATTCGCTTTGGTAAAATAATAATTACCACTCCATAGTTGAAAAATGTAACACCTCTCTTTTCCAACTTTATCTTCTATTCTCTCCGTCCTTGTTTGTTGGTTCATTTTTCGACATGCGTATCGTTTTTAAATTGTTCGTACCTTTTAATTTATAATGGGTTTCAAGATTTTCAACATCTTCCAAATAAGATTCATATTGCATATTTTTAGAGATTCGTATTGAAACATATATACAATTTTTTAAGGTGTACATAATAAAGTGGACAAACAAACACGGACGGAGGTAGCATTTTTTTTTTTTTTCCTTTACTTGGTTAAAGGAATACAAGGATGACGAATTATAGTTAATGTGCCATAAAATTGGATCAAAGTTGGTGTTTTTCTTTTGCCACCTTTAGTTTTTTCTGAAGGGAAGGACTCTCCAACTATAGGTTCTGCTAGGTTAACTTTGTCATCAGATAAGTCATTGAACTGGTCAATCAAACAATCATCATCGGATTGAGAGACGAGGTATCTTTCTTCTCGTACGAATTGATTTCGTATTGAAAATGACATAACAAATCCTCATATCTTGAAGATATGTAAGTATATTCTGAATCTGTTTTAGAATACGGTTCTTTCTTCAACACCTAATTGGAGACCTTCGTATAAGTGTCTCCAATAATCAAAAGCCGAGAAGCCATTGGTTTCGAGTTTAACCAAGTCAATTGGCAATTCAATTTTGTTTCAATTGAGGAATATTGTAGAAGTTATTTTAACTTTTTAAGTACTCTGCCATTTTCCTCTGTGTTTGGTGACAAGTTGGGCCGGAAATTGATGGGCCAAGCAAGTTAAATTTACGAATACTTGAGCTATTTTAGCTTTGGACTTTTCGTTAGACATTCTCAAGCATAAACGTGGGCTTGGACAGCGTGATCCAAGTTTAAATTTATTCCATCCACGCTATAAACTGAATTATTTGTAATCCCTCTCCACCAAAAAAAGAAAAAAGAGGGTTTCTATGGAACCAACTCTATGCTGCAATCATATATTTGGACACGAGAAACAGAAAGTCTACGCCCTACCGTTTTCTCCATCGCTCTCAATTTCACCATCCGAAAGTGTTTTGAATTCTAAAATGATTTTTTTTTTTAAATTCAGACCATTGATTACCGAGACGGATGGTGAGAAGTTGAGCGGTGAATTTCAAGCAGTGAAACAGAGCAGTCGGCGTAGCACCGGCACCGCTGCACGAGATAAAAGGAGGGTACGATCCACACTTGAGACAGATAAGCATTGCTCGTGAAATCCCGAATAATTTTCATTTTGGGGGAAGGGAATTACGCTCCGGTCAATTAGAATTACATTTGGCGTGATTTTCGTTACAACCGTCTATCTATAATAAAATACAAGGGTGTGAGCCTCCACACAAACACAAGGTTGATTCAATAGATGAAATTCATTTGATACAAGGGTTGAGGTGCTACTTCTCATATCCAAGACAAGTGCCCATGCACTTTCGGGTAATTACCCAGTTGCCACCGTTCTAAAACCAGATGATGCAAAATCAAATCCTCCCCCTTCGTCTTCTTCTTCAGTTGCGCCCCAATATATGTTGTACGTAGTAATTAGATTTGCATCGAACTGATTACGTACCAGCGCTTCTAGGAAAAAATCGGCCTTGAGTTCGTTTGAACCTTATCCGGAGAAATTCCACTTTTTTTCGCCACTCCGTTTCTTCTGATATAGATTTAGGGGCTCTTTGATAGAATCCGTTCGAACCACGTTCGGAGAAATTTCTCTTTATGATTTAATCTCCCTCATCTTTTCCACCGTCGCCGCTGAGTTTCCAGTCGTCTTAGTTGCGGTTGACGCACCTTCCATCAAAGAGCCCGTTGAACCACATTCAGAGAAATTCCACTTTATGATTTAATCTTACTCATCTTTTCCACCGCCGCTGCCAAATTTCCAGTCTTCTTATTTGCAGTCGACGCATCTTCCATCGAAGACACCTTTGTAATTTGTAATTTGTCTTTTTCAGAAGCATCTTTGATTTTTTTCATCTTCTATTTTTTGAACAGTTTGTTACTCAGATCTCTACATGAGACAAAAACCAAAGAAGTTGTTAGCCCAAAGGTTTCTATGGAATACCTTATTGATTTTGATGATAACAAAATATATTTTTATTGAAAAGAAATATAATTAATATTGTGATATTTGGTACTCAACTGAATTCATGTTTATTTTGTAGAATTTGGTTGAAGTAAACATGGGAAAATTCTTCACCAATATTCCTATCTTCAATGGTCAAGTTTTGAATTAAAAGGAAAAAGATTAAGGACAAGTCTTCTCCTAATTTTTAATTGGCTACAAGAGATTTTGTAGAAAGCAAATGCTAATCAAGGAGGAAGATTGAAGATTATTTGGGAGCTTCATTATCTCTAACGGCTAGTTGATGGGCTAAGTAAGTGGAAGATTGATTTCTAGATTGAAGAAGCAAACAAGTCAAGTGGAAGAAATCATTGTCTGCCTAAAAGGTATGATGACTACCTAAATTGTTCCTAACGGCTAGTTGGAATTTGGATGGAAGAATTAATGGTGGAGATAAATTAGGAGGAAAGAAATCAAGTTTTTCCATCGGCTATTTTGGTTCTTGAAAGATAAATACAAGAAAAGAAGGAAGACACGAGAGGGAGAGAACTCTTGAAGAAAAACTGTCGTGAGCTATCACTTGCAAATCAGTCAATCAACTCAACTTTTCATCTTGATATCTATACACTTGTGTGTGAGACAGTTCTTATTTTGATCTTCATTGTGAAAGGGATTGTACACCCTTATTCATACTATTGTGAGTGATTACTTTTTGTGAGTGATTTTGGAGAGAAAATCACTTGGTGGTTAGGTGTTACTAGCACCGGAGTCAAAACTAGTTGGGTTAGGTGTGACTAGCACCGGAGTCAAAATTAGTCGGAGCGATTGGGGATAGATTGCTCGTTGTAAAGGTTGTCTAGCACCCGCGAAGCTAGAAGGATTGTAACTATTGGAGATAGTGCAGCAAATCCTGAGTTGGACACTTGGGGAGTGGACTAGGCCGTGAAGTTGCGAACCGAACCACTATAAATCCTTGCGTTCGATTCTTTCTTCCCTACTCTCTTTACTTTCAGTTTTGCATATCTATATTGCATGAGTAAATTGATATATTATTGAATAATGAGTTGTGGTAGAATATCTTGAATAATTAGTCAATTAGTTTTTAAATTCCTCGTTATATTTGAGATACCCAATTCTCCCCCTCTTGGGTTGCTATTTGGACCAACAGAAGTGATTATGGTCGTCATTTGGATGGTAAACCATTATACGTTGAGATTCGTCTTAGATTTCTTTGCCCATTTCCTGCATCTTTTTTTTTTTTTACATTTTTAGAAGTCGTCAATTTGATAAGTATATATGGTGGACGATTTCTACACTTCTATTTCTTTAATTCTATTTTTTCGTGGCTTAAGGTGAAGTTTGGCCATTAACTACCTTTCTTAGATGCCTGCAAAATGGTCCATGGCCAAGTAGTGCCATTATCACCACGTGTTTGATAAAACGCCACACCGAAATTGTACGGATAATGCAGTAGGCATGTGTGGATATCATTGACATGGTACGATGGTCGATTCATTGATGACCTTTATTATTTACGCTAATGATAAGGAAACCGGCGGAGGAGGCACCGACTGGACGGTCGATCTGAGACATATATACATATATATACAAAAAAATGGGGTCTTTGGATTGAGCATCTACACGCATTGGATGCCGTAAATTCTCGCGTAAGGCCCACTTGATTTTTGTTTTAGAATTTTTGAACGGCTTGGATCAACCGTCCGATCGCCGAAGTGGACCCGGCGCGGCCGTCGATTCCTCTGTCGGTTTCTCTAGCACTCTCCTAGTATTATTTATACTCCAAGGCTCTAAGGCCCCGTTCCAGAAACCTTCTTAAAAAATAAGCAGTTTATTTCACATTTTCAAACTAAAAAATAATATAAATGAAAAATAATTTTTAAATTTTTTTTGCATCATATAAAAGATTTTATCGAGATCTTTCAAACAAGATCCATATTGCTTATTTTTAGATTTCAATAAGTCTATAATTTTTTATCTTGAAATTGCTTTCTTAAAAAATAAGGACTTAAAATCCGTTCTGGAACGGGGCCTAAGTCCTAAAACCATGCCGAAGAAAGACATTTGCATGACTTGAATTTTGATAGTGAAATTTTAGTTATAGCTTAATTTGCTTAAAAGTAACAACTTCCTACCTCTTCAATGCAATTTGGTATTTGATGTGACATGAATCATTATAGTAGTGCCCCATACAAACATAAGTTGTTAGAAGAGTTGAAATTCATTTAATCCAAAGGTTGAGAAGGAACTTGCAAATGTAATGCAAGTGCCCACATTTTTTGTAGTAATTACGCAAATGCCACCGATTTTTCAATTCCAAAACCCTACTAGCTAGCAAGTCCGTCCAACCGGGGTGCATAGTGTTATAGGTACGGACAAGCATTAATTCCAATATATAAAATAAGAGCACCATTTGGTGTGGACGTCCTTTTGAGGCTGACTCGCATTTTCACTTTCCTAAATTTGACAAATTAAATCTTAATTTCCATATGGACTTCGTTAACACCACGTAAAATAAACTGTGGGGTTAAAACAGTAAAATTGAATTCCTATTTACACTACCCACATTTTCCCAGTTGGGGGGATTCAAACTGTCTTCTCCCTTCTTTTGTTCTCTCTCGCTTTGCCATCTCCATCCGGGGATCCTGTAGTGTGGGGTGCTCTACAGGCACTGTAAGGTGCATTTGGGCTGTTCATTTCGGTAATGGACGGTTCGAATTTTAATCCAAACAATGGATGAATCGGATCAATAGAAGTTTAGATTAAATCCGAGCCGTTGGTGCCAAAATGAACGGCCGAATTAGCTGCCCTACAAGCCCTCTAGTGCGAGCCGCACTGCAGAAAATATGTTCCACCAATATGGATCTTCGTTAACTGCTTTTTTTGTGGTACTCCTATTGTCGGCACAAAATGTGGAAGTTCCACCAATATGGATCTCCGTTAACTGCTTTTTTTGTGGTACTCCTATGGTCGGCACAAAATATGTTCCACTTTCTAAAAAAACCGTAACTTCTAGAAAATAAGGTAATTTCAAGATCAAAAATTATGTGTTTATGCGAATAATTTTTCTACCAATATAGATCTTATTTAATAGATCTCATTGAGATATTTTAAACAGTGCAAAAAAATTTAAAAAATCATTTCTCATTTTCATTATATTTTAGTTCAAAAAACCTTTTTTTTGAAAAAGAAGGTTTAGTAAAAAACAGAACAGACTTGAATCATTATGTCAATGTCTAAGGAAAGTCTTTTTTTTTTTTTTCCTGTCATACGGTATATACATCAGCGAGGTGTTAATATGTTAAGTCAACAGGAAATTCAGAGATTATTCATAACCTTGAACCTTAAACTTGCTCCCCGTAGGAGTCGAACTCGGATCCCACTGTAAAGAGAAATGAGACAAACAATTTGACAAATTCAGTTTCTCAAGGAATAGTCCAATTAGCTTGTCATCCTTTGAACAATGAGCCCACAATAGATACCAACTGCCTCAAGCTAAGAGACAGGATCTTCTATGTTGAAAATTTATGTGCCGAAAAATTTTCAACCATTAAATTATGTGAATTTTTTTTCCCCGAGACAGAAGTGATCAGACCCTTCAAGCAAGTTGCCATTCCACGAGACAACCAGAAACATCTCCCGTATGTGCCACGAGCATGCCACGCGCCCTCTTCGGTCACTCAAATCTCAGCCTTTGGCGTGTCATCCCCTTAAACGGCCCACAGTCGTGACACTCGCCTCATTTTGCTGATCATTTTTATCTCTGTTATAAAATAAAAGAGTATGAGAACAAATTGTTATAATGATTTGGATTCATTTGATTCAAAGGCTGTAGTGCATCCTTCCACTTTCCGATTAAGTGCTCGTGATTTTTACCTAAATCACACAACTGTCTCCTTCCAACTAAGATGGGTTAACACTAGTTAGGAAAATAAATCATGTGGTGATGTCTCAACTCCTTTCTTTTACAACACATGGACTAATTTACCACTCCAACATAGGGGCTGTTCTTTTAAAAAAACCACTGGCTTTTTCGCCAAAAATGAGTCAAATAAAGTCACATAAAGACAAAAATAAGTCAATAAGTCACTTTTTTCGTTTTTATTCAAAAAATATTGGATTTCGATCAAAATTTTATACTTTTTGGATTCCTCTCGTCATGAGGATGCAATAATCCCCAAAAAAATGAAGATAAGCCAAGTGAAACAAAAAAAATTTGAATAAGGACAAAAAATAAGCCAAAAGTGGCTTATTTGTCCAAACACCCCCATAATGATGCTAAACATTTACGTACTACTACGAATTTACGGAGAAAACTAATTCTACACAATCACGAGTGTTTCCGGTAGTGAAAAATTTGTAAAATTTTATTTATAATTGAAAAGTTGTTTGGTATTTTTGGCAGTGATTAAGTTGTTGATAAATGTCAAGTTATTTTCGATGGTGAATAAATTGTTGATAGATTTGTGAGTAGAGTTACTATAGCAAAAACAGTTTTTGTTGAGAACTTTATTAGTGAAAACGAGATAGTAAAATATTAAAAAAAATTTGTTAGTAAAAACGAGTTGGTAAAATGCATCAAATTTTTAATAGTTTTTGTTAGTGGAAATGGGACCTCAGTAATCAGTATGCTTAAATTTGATTATGTGTCGGCCAAACTTTCTTTAGAATTTTATGTGATCATGTTTTCGCAATTTAACTATGTACCATACTGACTGTGTGATTGCTAATCCATTGGAATGTCGCAAAATCATACTGTAAGACTTCTCAATAATTTTGCATCAATAGGTAAGTCTTATTTTTTAATTTTCAAGCATTATTCGACACCATTCACAATAGAAAAATGCCAATTACAAGGTAGGAAAAAGTCAAAAAAAAAAAAGTTACAATTCTTTTTATCTGTAATAATGTCATGAAAAACGTTAAAAATGAATCAAGAATTGTATTTTTCGCATTCTTCTCGTCTTGTTGACACCCCATTATTGCATAACCTTTCACAATCAGTCAATCACATCTCATTTTATTTCTGAAACACCAAATGCAGAAAATCATGGATCAATCACAATAACCTTACATGCCACACTATACTGCTCCGAAAATCATTGAATAAATTTTCCCGAGTATACCTTCTTATAGCTCATCGACACCACACACCCTTCCTAATTCCACTCTGCCCATTTCCCCCCTGCTCTCTTCACCGCTTCTTGATCCTCCCCGTTCTCTCTCTCTCTCTCTCTCTCTCTCTCTCTCTACACAACCATGCTGCTCAAAACTGCTCCGGCATTCGCTCTCTTGAACACCGAGGGTGACAATCGGCCACCCTCTGGAATTTCTCAATCGAAGGGCGGAAATGGGTTAGTGGTTGTGTGCGCGTCCAAGGGTTCTTCTTCGTCTTCGAACAGTCGGTCGGTGACGGGTGTGGTGTTTGAGCCGTTCGAAGAGGTGAAGAAGGAGTTGATGCTCGTCCCTAATGTCCCTCAAGCTTCTCTCGCTCGCCAGAAGTATGCCGATCACTGTGAAGCCGCCATCAATGAGCAGATCAAGTGGGTTTTGATTACTCTGCTGTAAATCGATTTATTTATGTTGGAGTGGGTATATGTTTTTATGGTTCCCGTAAAGATTGCTGTTGTAGGCTATCTCAAAAGGCTAATCCTTTCAATTGCTTAATTCTGAAATCAATCACTCCCAACGGATTTTCTTCAAAACTTCTTTCTTTTTCAACATTATTTTTTAAATAACTTGGATGTCCGAGCCAGTTTGCTCGCACTTCGACTAAGTCCGGGCCCTGAAGTTAACACCGGGCAAATCCTCCCTTTGCTCCAAGGTTTGGAATGTTTGGCCAGATTTGAACATGCAACCTCATAGCCAAGCACTTCTCTGCTTTCTATGCTCCCTTGGGCAATTAAAACCCAGCATTGTTTTGGTGGAAAACTGAATGCTCCAGTGGGTCCTATGTTAAACACTTCATCAAATGGTTTTTTGAATGGTTCAAGGTTATCCGCTTCCTTTATTTTATGGGGTAAACATAGGTTGTCCTTCAATTGGGTATTGTTTCGTGGAAGAATTAGAGCTTATCTTTTTGCCATTTTCTGATCAGAATTAAAAACAATAAAAGTTTCGCTGAAGGGTTGGAGATGCGCATATTTCGTACTTTTGAATGATGTAGAGTGCTCTTTTTCTTGATCTCAGGGTACTTTGATTACATTTCATCTATAGGGAAAATGATAAGTACACACCCACGAAGTACACCTCCAACCACACCTCTCACACGTATTCACATATGTGTGAACCCCACAACTATTAATGTCGACCCCATACATATGTGTGTGGGGTGTGGTTGGAGGTGTGCTTGGTGGGTGTGTATGTAACATTGCTCAGATATTAGTCGTAGGGGCTCTGGTTTCTGGATTTGTACACTTTTCTGAACTGTTGTTTTTGTGGTAATTGACAGTGTGGAGTACAATGTTTCTTATGTGTACCATGCTATGTTTGCCTACTTTGATAGAGACAACGTAGCTCTTAAGGGTCTTGCAAGGTAATCATTCCATCAGTTCTTGATTTCCACGCGGGGTTTTCCTCTATGTTCTGGTAGAATGGGAATCTGACTTGTAGTTTGTGATTTTTTGTTGTAGGTTTTTCCAGGAATCAAGCGAAGAGGAAAGAGAGCACGCGGAGAAGTTGATGGAGTATCAGGTGTGATTTGTGATTATTGTTTTGGTGTTTCTCAATTCGTTTGGAAAAATTGGAGTAGGTTTTGTTTCGCAGCTGAGTCCTGATATTTACCGTCCTATCAATTTCAGAACAAACGTGGTGGGAAAGTGAAACTGCAATCCATTCAGATGCCATTGTCCGAGTTTGATCACGTTGAGAAAGGAGATGCATTGTATGGTAGGTTTTAATGCTCTTTTTGCAATATGATGCGAATTAAACATGCTTTTCTGCAGCTTTTACGCATATAGTTATATCCAGATGTTCATCTTCTTGGTCTTAGATTGGTTTTTGTAACTGAGTATCTTATGGAAATTAGAAACATATAGAGAGACAAACTTCCAGGAGGTCATTATTCTGTTAAAAAGAGATCAATTTAGCGTTAGATTATAATATGTATAGGTCACAAAGTTTGGTCCATTCTTTAAGTTGCTGTCTCGTGCCTAGCCTTGTTCCTCTCTATGTCCCTTTGGAGACATGAATGTGGTTGAACTTCAAGCGGCAGTATTTGTCTGTGTTCTGATAAAGTAAGAAGCTTTCATTTGGGCATATGTGCAAATTCTTCCATATGGACTTCCTTGGTATACCTATGTTAGTTTGTAGTGTTCTAACTGCTGATGGGCTTCCCACATTAGTTCTTTCTGGTTATTGCTCTGTATATATTGGTGTTACTAATGCTGAATGAACAAGAAGCCAAGAAGTTGGTTCTCGCAAAGGGCAAGATTATTTTGTTTGTTTGTTCGCGACTTCGCGTGCATTCATTCTCCTCACACATGAACTCTTATTCTAAGCATTATTCAGAATCTGTTCAGTTTATTTGATTAGAACTAATTCCTCTATTTTGTTGATATAGCAATGGAGCTTGCGCTGTCTTTGGAGAAGTTGACAAACGAAAAACTTTTGAACTTGCACGCCGTAAGACATTTTTTGTCTTTCTTCATTGTTCGTTAACTTTAATTCTTTTTAGAGACTTCCATATTTTAGCAACTCAATATAAATCTTGGAGAAAATGTCCTTTGAAATTCCATTCCTTAAGCCTCGTCGTAAAGTTTGATCCTTTTAATCCATACTGTTTGGATTTCTTATCTATCTAGATGTTTTAAGGAGAGGCTTCTTGTTAACGGTACTAACAAACGCTGTGACAACAGGTGGCTAGCCGGAACAATGATGTGCAGTTGGCCGATTTTGTTGAAAGCGAATTTCTAAAGGAGCAGGTGAACTACTATTTCCCACATGTAGAAATTACTTCTGAAATGTATGTAGCATTCTTCTGGTTTTGGGGTTCAATCTTTTTCTGTTTATTAGGTGGAAGCCATTAAGAAGATCGCAGAATATGTCGCTCAGCTGAGAAGAGTGGGCAAAGGACATGGTATGACCTCGAACTCCTCCCCTCAACATCGAATCCACTTTTCACGCTTTTTTTTTTCTTTGACCTGTTATACTGCATGTGTTACTTTTTTTCTCTATCGTTCTCTGAAACCCGGTTCTTATTCCTGGGATTTCAGGAGTCTGGCACTTTGATCAGATGCTCCTCCGCGGGGAAGATGAAGTTATTGCATGATGGTGAATCTGGTCTTGTTCTATGTTGCTGTTTATGGGGGTTTTCACTTTGCAGTGTTTTGTGGTTTCGGATTTCCAACTAGAGATTTTTGTGTTAAAGGTTAGATACAGGAAGTTATGTTGACGGTAGAATCTGGGACCAGTTTGGGCATCTACGTAATATATCAATTTCAGTCACAAGTGCTTGAGCTATCAGTTATCCATGCTTAAAAATGTTACTATATATTCCATGCTGTGTGGAGGAAATCGCGTCTGCATACCCACCCTTGTTATTGTGGTTCATTGTGCTGGTTGAACCTTGGCAATCTAGATACTATGACTCAAATCTGCATTTCTCTCCACAATTTGATTGCTTTGAGTAGTTGCGATGGACCGGTGGCGCGAAGCCACTCTGCGGTCAATTTGATGTTGCTTTGGTAATTCGCCCCGGTTGGGACCATAAGGCTGTGGTGTATGAAGTTGGGTTGTTTTGCAGCGCTGCCCTTTTCGGTGATTCTAATCGTCCCATAATGAAGTTTAACAATCTTTGCCTTGGGCTGTTTGTTTGATCGTATTTGAGTACTGGATTGTACTATGTATTATCTCAATGAAGTTTAACAATCTTTGCCTTGGGCTGTTTGTTTGATCGTATTTGAGTATTGGATTGTACTATGTGTTATCTCGTTATAGTCCTGTAATCCATTTTAAAGGCGCTGACATTTGACCTTGACCTGACACTGACCACATGTTCATAATAGGGTGCAGACTTATTGTGATTTGAATTCACACTAGCCACTTGTTTAGAATAAGGTGCAGGCACTTGTCTATAATAGGGTGCAGACTTATTGTGAGTTGACTTGACACTGGCTACTTGTCCATAATAGAGTGCAGACTTATTGTGATTTGAATTGACACTGGCCACTTGTCCAGAATAGGATGCAGACTTATTGTGATTTGAATTCACACTGGCCACTTGTTCAGAATATGGTGCAGACTAATTGTGATTTGACTTGACACTAGCCACTTATCCAGAATATGGTGCAGATTTATTGTGATTTGAATTCACACTGGCCACTTGTTTAGAATAAGGTGCATACTTATTGTGATATGACTTGACCCTAGCCACTTGTTCATAATAGGGTGCAGACTTATTATGATTTGAATTCACACTGGTTACTTGTTCAGAAAAGGGTGTAGACTTATTGTGATTTGACTTGACACTGGCCACTTGTCCCTAATAGGGTGCAGTCTTATTGTAATGGCCACTTGTCCAATAATAGGGTGCAGACATTATGATTTGACTTGACACTAGTCATTTGTCCATAATAGGGTGCAGACTTATTGTGATTTAAATTCACACTGACCACTTGTTCAAAATAGGGTGCAGATTTTTTTGTTTAAAAAATCCTTCAAAAGCCAAACCACAATCTTCAAACGAACAAGGTCTTGGGAACTTTTATACTCACGGGGTGAGCAGAGGGGCATATTTCATGTAACAGTTTTGTATCCCTGTCCTCTCACAATGTCGGCTTTCACAGGGTGAGCTACTAGTGGGAGAAGAATAACTTTTTTTTTGGGAGGGGGTTTTAAATTAACCATTTTAAGAAAGCAAATAAACCATAATCTCAAGGGGAGGTCCAAACCCCCAAACATAAACCAAAGCAACACCTAGCTATCTAAGAAAGCAAACTCAATCAAAGACAGGAAACAGCAACAACAAATTACAAGGAATTAACTAAAAGACCCTAGGTCCTAACTAGCAGCAGAGTAGCATTATCAGTCTTTCAAACTTCTGTAAGAGTTTAAGCAAAAGAAAGAAATAGAATTTTGACAGAAATACTGAAATAGTATCAATTCTCTCTCCAAAATTTTGACAGCCGTTACCGTTTGGATTGAATGGGTTGGATTTGGTTAGTTTGGGGATGAAATTGATAATTTTGATAGTTTAGAGACGATGTAGAAAAAATAGTGATAGTTTCAGGGATTAAAAAAAACTCTAAATTCATATACCCGCGCACTTTCTTTTCTTTTCTTTTTTGATAAAAGCGCACTTCCAATTCTCTCTATTTCCTTCTGTTCGGTGGTTTTTGATTCCCACCGATCCCATCTAGAGAGAGAGAGAGAGAGAGAGAGGGTGGAGAAGGCGGCCATGGCGATTGTTCTGCTTCTGTTTTTATTTGCACTCGTTCGCTCAAACGCCGAAGAAGCTTTCGACGTTAGGAAACATCTCTCCACCGTCTCCAGGTTTTCTGATTTCTCTCTCTGAATTTCCTTCGTCGCGTCGTGTACTGCTTAATAGTTGAACGCTGAATTCAAGTTCTAGGGATTGGTCTTGGTTTTTTGTCAACACTTACAACCCCTTTGGATTCAGGGATTTGATAAGAAAAGAAAACAAAGGATCAGAGGTTCTTGCCAAATCACTCACGTGGACTGGAACGTAAAAATAATGCATTTTTGTTGGAAAAAAATTCAAACCTTTTGCCATTAGTTATTACTAAATATCAATGAGTTCTTTTATTTTATCATAAAAAGTTTGAATTATTGTTGATAAAAATGCGTTTTTCCAAGTTCTCGTGACCGTACAATCTTTTTGTGACGGAGTGTGTATTTTTTATCACACCCTTACTCACAGTCCAAAGGGGCTGTTAGGAAGTATTTAGCTGAATTTTCTATAAATTTAAGGAAAATGATTATCACACACTCTTTTTTGTCTTTTAGTGGAATAATTCCGTAGAAAATTTACGCTGGAATACAAGAAATGGGGTGCATGTATCAAAATGGGGAATGTGAAAATCATTGGCCAAATTTAAGCAATAATCCCATCTGTTGATGCTCAATTTCACCATGTAGTGACTTACCCGAATGAAAAAAAAAATTCACCATGTAGTGGCGCCATTTTAATTCAACTTTGCCTTAGCTTGAAAAACGTAACCAACAATTTGAAACAATAAAGCTATGAGTACATATGAGTATGTACATATCATGTACATATGAGTTTTGTGGAGCCGACCTTGGGATCCACAAAAATGATTCGAACCGCCCATTATTTTAAAACATTTTTTTATGGAGCCCTGTAAAAAATCAGCTCAATCCAATATCGGTAAGGATTTTTTATGAATTTGTAAGATGGAAACTACTTAATTGCTCAGTTTTGTCCATACGCATCCGGAAAAATCCTTACCGATATCGGATTGAGCTTATTTTTTTACGGAGCCCTGTAAAAAATCAGCTTAATCCGATATGGGTAAGGATTTTTTATGAATTTGTAAGGTCGAAAACTGCTCCGTTTTGTCCATACGCATTCCGGAAAAATCCTTACCGATATCGGATTGAGCTGATTTTTTACAAGGCTTCATAAAAAAAATATTCTAAAAATAATGGGCGGTTCGGATCATTTTTGTAGGACTCCGGGTGGGCCTCACAAAATCTATATGTACATGGTATGTACAAAGCATATGTACCTATAGCAGTACTATGTGAATGCAAAAACTACAAATGAAACTAAGAATGATAGTTTTTCCCCCCCTTTTTTGGCATTTGTGTTACTATACATCCTTATTCAAGGGGGGCGCTAGCGATGAAGTTGATGTAATTAATCTCCTTTGAGGATGTTTTTTATTTGATCAATGGAATTGCTCTCTCTCGCTTTCTATCTCATTTCTGATTTCTTTGATGAGTAGGTATGAAGTTGTAAAGGACATATCTGACAATTCGTTTGTGCCTTCTAACATTCCAGACCAATGTACTCCTATCCATCTAAATCTGCTGGTAATTCTCATTTACTAGGGCAAACTGTCGTTGCAACCGATTGATATTGTCAAATACTGCGACTCTGGATATTCAAAACTGGAAAGTGATTGTGCCATCATTTTCGAAATAAGCGATGCAATATGAAATTTGATTGCATATTGATCTGGGATGAATTTTATTGTAGCAGTGACATATATGCATGCCTTGTTTAGGTAATTTAATGTAAAATGCTGAACTACCTTGTACATAAACTATGTAACTTTCAATTGATACTTACCATTTGTACATTTCTTGATATGGATGCTGAGCTACATAATATAATCCAAAAGACTCAGACTCGTTCTAAGTTTTCTGTGTTTGCTCTACTCCCTTTCTTGTGAACGTGTTTAGGCCTTAAATTTGTAGATGTCAAGCTGAGGAACATTAATTAGAGCCTCACCATTTCGATTCTGGGTCCCGCCATGCTCTTTCACAAGACCCGCCAGCTATTGCACAAAAGCAAGAGGTAGCCAAGGGCTAGAACCGGAGAGTAGATACGCTTGGTGAGTGACGAGTGTTGATATGTGTTATTCGAGCCTTATGGAAAAGGCTCCTTTGGTGCCTCTAGGAATTATTATCAGTAAATCCTTAAGGAAAGAAACAAAAGCAAAGAACAATGAAATGTCGTAAAAAAGGAAAACAGAAAACTTTTCTTTTAAGACAAGCTACGACAGAACCATGAGGAGAGAGGAATAATAATAATAATAATAATAAAGAGGCTGCAATAAATCACCCCTCCCCCCCTACCCCCACATGCGTGATTAAACAGTTGGAGGTTGTACACAGTACATATATTTCCTCCTATCCTGAAGTAGAAGCAGCTTGTGTGTCAAATTGTGTCACTTGCTAGAATCATATTCTTAGCCAGGATATATGTTCTATGGGCTCATCAAAAAAAGTGCACACGCTTGTTCTAGATTCTTGGAAATTGAGAATTAGCCAAAACTTAAACAGAAAGCTGGAAACTTTTCTGCTATGGTAGTTTTCGTTGCTTTTACTTAGTTTGACTTGCAATACACTGTTATGGTGAGGGTTAAAGTGAATTGGCTTTCCATTAATGACAGTGTTTGTATCCCAGGCAAGGCATGGAACGCGTGCTCCTACCAAAAGAAGAATAAAAGAAATGGATGATTTAGATAAGCGTATTGAAGTACTTCTACAGGATGCAAAAGAGAAGGAGTCAGATTTGCAGAAAGTTCCTGCCTTACTTTGGGGGTGGAAATTTCCTTGGAAAGGGAAGTTCAAGGGTGGAGAATTAATTAGGGAAGGAGAAGAAGAACTGTATCATCTTGCAATCAGAATCAGAGAAAAGTTTCCACAGCTGTTTAATGAGGATTACCACCCGGACGTGTATCCAATAAAGGCAACCCAGGTTGGCACACATTTCTCTCCCTCTTTTATTCACTTGTGCGAAGGGATGACTATTGAGCTGGTTCTTACTCATTGACATAAATGCTGTTGGGTCAAGCTTCCACTGATCTTTTTTGGATCAGTTACAAGGCTTTTTGCGTCGCACTAATGTCATATTTTACTTTCTTGTTGCTATTAGAATTCGCTAGTTTTATTCATCTCATTTCCTTTGACATGCATTATATGATAGATTCCGCGGGCATCAGCTAGTGCTGTAGCATTTGGCATGGGGTTGTTTAGCGGGAGAGGAAATCTTGGACCTGGGCATCATCGAGCTTTTGCAGTATCCAGTGAAAGCCGTGCAAGCGATATTTGCCTGAGATTCCACGATTGTTGTCAGAGATACAAGGTACAGAAGTGAACCTTTCTTTCTCTCTACACAGCTCAACAGTATTACATTATCACGTACACGTATATAGAAAAACATTTGCTCTTCTTCTCAAGGACCCAAATAAATCCACCAGTCTTGATTGCATCACATCTTCATACGTTTTTCTATTCTACAACGACGACTTCACTTCTTCATTGCAGATCCTCCATAATTAATTTGCACTTGCTATGTATCTTAGCATGGAGTTTGAAAGAACATTCAGGGAACAACTCCATCAACAATTTCTAGCTGTGAATACTACCAGATGCATCCAAAGTTTATTTTGATGTGCACAGCTTATAAACTTCGTGCAACTTACTTTTGGTTGCTGTCTAGTTGCAAGCTTGCTGGTTCATATATCTTTTTCCTTTTTATCTCTTCGAGCTCTGTATACAGGATCTAAATAATTTGAGGAGCCAACTAATGGATAAGCTTGAGAAACCTATCTTTGTCTCAATTATGAATGCATTAGTGAGGCTTTATGTGCTCAATTTTGCATCAAAGGGTCCTTCTTTGTTTTTATTGCTTAGATCACTGGATGCAGGACTTCAGGAAAAGTCAGGAGCCCACTGTTCATAAGCTTAAGGAACCTATCTTGGATGAAATCACCAATGCCTTAGTGCAGCGTTATGGACTGAATTTTACAAGACAGGATATGTCTTCTCTCTGGTTTTTGTGCAAGGAGGTGATTATTAGTACCCTCTTACATCTTCATATCTCGTTTCTTTTTTTACTTCTGTACAAGTTATTGTAATCTATGTGGATATCTGAGTGAGATCCGTTTCCAGTCGTTCATTTAAACTTTTATCTTATAGGAAGCATCCTTATTGAATATAACTGATCAAGCTTGTGCTTTGTTCACCCCATCTGAGGTATGTATATTTGTCGCTTATTTACCTATCATGATATCTACTATCCACTTCTGCATAGGTTGTCCACTTAAATATGCAAATTATGTACGTTGCTAGTCCTATTGTTTGTATCTTGGCTCTTGCTAACTTTCCAAATATAAACATTTTAGGTTCTTTTGCTGGAGTGGGCAGATGATGTGGAAATGTTCATATTAAAGGGTTATGGTAATGCACTAAACTACCGGATGGGAGTGCCACTGCTTGAAGACGTTGTTCAGGCCATGGAACAAGCAATTAAGGCTAAAGAAGGTTAGAGTCGTTAGATACTCTCTTGGAGAACTTGGACTATTAGTTGGCTAACATTGACCTTGGTTTAACTAATATAACCTCTTTAGCAACTAGAAACTATGTGATGTCATTCTGGGAATTTTACCTCTGGGTCATATGATTCTTCTCGTTGACTTTTCAGTTCCCATGAATCTTATCATTGTCGAATTGCAGTTGTGTTTAATTGATTTTTATTGGGTCTAATATGTCAATACTAGGAATAAAAATTCCCCCAGCATGGCGTCTATTACAAAACTTATCTGAGTTATTGTGTTTCAAACTTCTTGTTACAAGTCTTCAAGTTGAAAGCTGGGAAAAAAAGAATAGAAAGGATACATTGTTCTACTATTTTGCATATGTGTGCATCGCCCAATACAGAATGATGCTTTAATGTTATTGTAGTTGTTCAAAACTGGTACCTTCTCTTACTGCAGAAGAACGTGCTCCTGGTAGTTATGAAAATGCAAGACTGAGGTTTGCTCACGCTGAGACTCTGGTTCCATTCTCATGTCTGATTGGTCTCTTTCTTGAGGGATCTGGTGAGTGCTTCCAGTCTTATAATTGGGTCTCTACTATTGGGGCTATACATGCATGCAATTCTTTGTTTCCTTACGTTTAAAGGATTTTCTTTCTTTTGATACTTTTCAAATACATGTATATTGTCTTCTATACCAGAAATGCCCATTATGTTTCTGCTGCTTCTAAAAAAATTCTGTTTTTTTATGCTGCCCTAAGTACATTATCGCTGTATATTTCAGAGTTTGAGAAAATACAGAAGGAACAACCCTTGGAACTCCCTCCAAAGCCTCCTCAGAGAAGAAACTGGACGGGCAGTACAGTGGCGCCTTTTGCTGGGAATAATATGCTAGTACTTTATAGTTGTCCAACTGAGTCTTCAAGCAAGTACTTTGTGCAAGTACTTCATAATGAACATCCGGTTCCAATGCCAGTAAGCATTTGTTATCCATTTTTTGCAAAATGCTGTAGATTTCTGTCCTCACAAGTCATCTCTCTCTATTTTTGTTTAGTTTCTTCAATAGATGCTATTTGGTAGTGCATATTGTGTTTAGCATCAGTTTGATTTTGGCTTCGTTTTGCTTTCAAAGTTTGTTCAAGGGGCTCCCTAGAATAGATTGTAGATGGTTGTGATTAGAAATAGCTCACTCAGGTGGAATTTACTCATTCATCTCCGAAGCTATTAGCTAGTATTTTTATACTGTTTCTGGAATATTCATATCCAGCTGTGATGGAACTTGCTACACCCTAGCAAGCTTTCATCTCCGAAGCTATTTGCTAGTATTTTTATACTGTTTCCGGAATATTCATATCCAACTGTGATGGAACTTGCTACACCCTAGCAAGCTTTTTTTATGCTTTATTGTGCCTCTCCTCTACATGTTTCAAGTTTTTAATTATGTGTTGTATTTTCCTGTATAGGGATGTGGTAATTCTGATTTCTGTCCATTTGAAGTTTTCAAGGTATCAAATTTCTATTCCTGCAAATTTACCTGCTTTATTGATAGCATTCCTCAATTTTTTTTTTGGCTGAGAAACCTTGTCTGTATCCAGGAAAGAATAGTTGCTCCTCATTTAAAGCATGACTACAACACACTCTGTGATCTGAAGATAGAAGAACCAGGGCGGATGTTGCTCACCAGTAAGTTATGGCAAATCTTTCGGTGGCTATTCCCACAAAGAAGCAATGACACACAGTCTGCCAAACAAGAGCTATAGTTCATTTTTGTACGTAACAGTGACAATTCTTATGTTACTTTCCTCGCGCCAATGATTCTTGGCTTAAATTTCAGATTTAGGAAGTGGCTCCTTACCGGGTTTCGTTTTCTTTAAAGCCCATAGTTTATACAACTGGTTACTCGGGATACAGTGCTAAATATTCTAACTTTAGGGTATCTGAGATGAGATTTTGTATTGTCCTTTTATGTTTTCAGAGACCTGGAAGTTGTAAGTTCTGGGTAGGATGTAGCTATAACTGTTCTATATACAGCGCTACTGGATATTGCATGCCCTCTGGTGGGACTTGGAACAATGTTTGCCTTGGGGCTTAACTAGGGGATAGATGTACATGGCCCAGCAGCCTGTGGTTCTTAGTCTAAGGCTGTGTTTGGAATTTGGATGATGGAACTCCTATTTTGCAAATCGGCATTGGTAGATTTCATTGGTCAATGCTACCAGACTTGTACGTTTTCTGAAAAATGATCAAAACTTCTATTTTCACCTCATTTGAACTCATGATGTAAAAGTAAAACACCCCAAGACTAATAAGCAAACCAAATAGCTCCAGTTCGAGCTCGTGTTTGCTCGTTTTGAGATTGATTTATTTCATAAACAAATCAAGTTCGAATATTTGTTTTAAAACTTGTTAAATCTCAAACTAAGTTGGAACAAGCTATTATTCGGCTCGTTCGACTTATGGTATTTAGAAAATTCATATTATTTGGCATTGGTTCGATTAAAGCCCGTTTGGAATTGACTAGTTTCATAAACAAGTTACATATTATTCGGCATTGATTTGATTAAAGCCCGTTTGAAATTGACTAGTTTCATAAACAAGTTACAGTTGCATATAATTTTTAAACTCTGTTAAGTTTTCAAATTAAACTATAAAACTTAGTCAATTAACTGTTCGGTTCGTTTATTAGCCATATATAGTATATACCCTTCATGAAGCGGTTATCATGCTTAAACTTACCACTCGACCAACTCTTGGATTGTCATACCCTAACACACCTTTCATGAAGTGGTTATCATGCTTCAACTTACCACTCGACCAACTCTTGGATTGTCATTAGCTTTTTTCATAAAGGGTTGAAGGGTAATACCGTAATAGTCGAGAAAAATGTTATTCATAGTGCAAAATATATGCCAAAAGTGACTTTTGTGGTCCTATCACTAATTAATCAACATTAAATATGAGCTTGATTTTTTTACATCATCATTTCTCATTCCTCTTCCTTCAACAAATTCAAATTCCAAAGGTAGAAATAAAGGCCATTGTTCTATAGTTCCTCCTCCCCATCACAACCAGTACTTTTCCCATACAATAGCATAAAGCAGACAGTACGAAGCGACAAGAATCTGATCAAAGTGTATCATCAAATAAAAGTATGCAAAAATAAACTTTCTTTCCTTTTATATTTATTTCCAAAGAAGACTACAGTTCCTTGTACTCTAAGGTTCAATCAAAAATGAGATTGGACGTGGACAAAATTCAACTATTGGTCATAAAAAATCAGCTTCTCATTTGATGGATTTCAGGATTTACGATGAGAAAAACACATTCCATTGGTTCTAGCAAATCAGGTTGTCACTTAGTGAAGCTTGGCCGTTCGATCAGGTGAAACGATCATACAGGCCTGCCCTGGTCGATTGGCTAACATGTTGGAGCTTCAACATGTCCTTGTATGTACTGAGTGGCTTCACATGCACGAAATATCCCACCGGGCTGAGTGCTTTAGAAGGGAACCCACTTCACAAGTTTGATGCTCTCTTTTCCTGGATTGGGATCTCAGATAAAAGCAGATCATAGAGCCCAAAACCTGCAGCAACAAAAACGGATGAAAAAAAGGAACATTGACCCCGATAACATGGAGAGCAATCATAAGTAATGTGTAATCCTAACAAGCAGAACTCTAAAAGAAACCTAGATGCATCAAAAACACCGGTATTGATGATAATACGGGATCTGTGATGTCTTTCTATTTCTTTCTTTCATTTTGAAGAGCAGTTTAGCCTTTGAATATCATCCAGTATCATAATTTGTTATTACAGTTGAGAAGCCACTGATATGCCAGGAGATTGATAAGAGAACTTATACGAGACAAAAATAAGCCACCGTCCAATTTTAAGTGTAATAATGTAGCCAAAGACGGTTCTATATGAAACAAAGAGAATGCCCTTTACTTGGGGAGATAAAGCAAAACATGAAGAAAGGTTTTTTTTTACGACGGTTTGACCCTTTTTTGATATGTAATTCAAAGATGCATTAGGAAAGTGTACCAAAATTTATTCAGGGTCTAGCTTTAACCCTTCACCAAGTGTGCTTCAGCAAGAGAAGAATTCAGGTCTTCTCGAGATTGTGATCTCCTGCTTTGAAGATGCATTTGACTTCTGTGAGGAGTCCAAAAGGAAGCCATGGCACTATTGTCATATTGTATCTGCCCCAAGTTACTAGAGGAAAAACTGTGCGACACACTGCTAGTTGACGGGTACAAGGAAGACTCTGTGAGCTGGAAGCCGCTGCCGCTGAAATCTAGTCCCATGCCAAACGGTCTCTGTTGGGCATCTGCAATGGTCGGACTAAGTGGCATCTTTACTTTTCCATCCCCTGAAAAATTGACATTGCCTAAAAATGTATCACAATTATCACTCAAAAGCACCACATAAATAACAAGAAGGATCAATAAAGAAAAAAGGATTCCTTGATGGGCCTTGTTAACCAAGCCAATAGGCAGTGGTTAAGATGAGAATAATACCACCAAATATCTCGATGCACTTATGACCTATCACAAAGTATTTTACAAATATCAATTCACTTGTCATGGATTTGGGTATACTTTTTACACACTTATTGAGGTTATCTACCCCAATTGCGTGAGATAATTATTCAGTGGTCTTGGAGCACCGCCATGGTGCTCCAACACCACACATTTCTATGGATTCCATATCCTTAGCTGTCGGTCTCACATGAATGTGTGATGTTGAATTGTGTGGGGGCACCACGTGGCTGTGACCCAAGAACACCCCCATAATTTTTCCCTTGGGTGGTGGAAGGTTAGAATCTCCCCTAATGGATTACAAGCAAAAAATGACACATTGCAAGCAATTTCAAGAATGGCTTCAATCTTTTCCCACAATTCATTCATTTGAAAACTAGTCACCACTTCCCAGACATCACAGTAAGCTATATCATAACTATGGTAAGCAAGGCCTCAAATCCTGTGTCGTGACTCCTGTCTAATTTAAACTCTCTTTTTTCTACTTAGTCACGGTTCCAACTTCCAATCACCAAAGAAACTATAGTCATACTAGAAAAGCTCATCTGAAAAGAAGCAAGCAAATTTAGTTGTCTAAATATGTGTTCATGTCAGAACAAAATGCTGTAATTCACAAATCTTGATATCCATGGCAATCACAACAAATGAGACCAGAAGTAAACACTCTTAAGGTTCTGGTCTCGCTTGTCAGGTGGATTTTACCTTCCATCCCACAGATTGTCAGCAAAGCCACATAAACTTCCAACCATGACCATTACTACCATACTCATGGAAATATGAGGAAATTCCTCCATAGGGAATTGTAAAAAAGAGTCAGAAAATGGAACTTGTATTCCACTTAAAAATGGGACAAAAAATCTTTACAACGATAAAAAGTCAGAAAAATAAAAGCAAAAATGGTATGATTTCATTGCCTGGAAAATATGTTACAACGGCAAATATCCATATTGTTTTAGCATAAGTCACGGGTATTTTAAAGTATACCTGAACTTAATAGACCCCAGCGCCGAATCCTGAGAGGAGCTGGGATATTGAGAACAGACGCAGATGATGCACTGTTACACCTGGAGAGCGGGAGATAAGGTGTACAGAAAAATCTTGGCATCCAATTTCCAACACACAATAATGCACAAATCAGGGCAAAAAGTGAAGCAAACAAAATGGCAAAAAGAACGACTGGCTTTATCCTCATCTGGAGTATTTCATAACTGCGAACCTCTGCTCTAGTTGAAAATTCCTTCCCAGCTTCCAATAGGGCAACCCCAAGGGTCCAAGTAATACTTCCAGAACCAATAATGATTTGGTTATCAGTAATGTGCAATCCCTCTCTCAATAGAAGCACAGTGTATGGAGCCCTAAAGCAGTACTGTTCTATAAAAGGCTGAGGCACAACGCTATTCTTTGCTGTTTCCCAAGACTTCTCGCAAAACTCCTGACCCTTCTCCAAAACATCATCGAGGGTGGCATCAGAACTCAAGTTAAAAAACCGATACACCACAAAAAACCCAGACATTCCATAAAACTGGCCATAAGGACGAGGCAGATTATTGGAAAGAGCACAAGGCTGCAAATCACAATCAATTCCTGGATTTAGATTTGACCATTCAGACAAGTTGACGGCGATTCTCGCAAGTGTCCGGCATTCTTCCCATTTTGGAGCACCAATAAGATGGATTAGTGTTCCAGGCTTCCCTCCTTTGACTAATCCTTTTCCACCACTCAGAGGACTCTCACCACCTTGGTAAATAGAACTGCACTCAGTACAAAAGTACTGCTCTTTGTAACCAGATTGTAGGCAAGGGTGCTTAATTTCAACATTTCCAGTAGCCAGATCTGCCTTACTGACACTAGGAAGCCTTTTGAGAAGATGAACCACAGACTTGTCAAAAGCATCATTCAAGCCGTAGCCCGAAAGTGAATAAGCACTGAGATGATGATTGACTGGACCAATGCTCATCTTTAAACTAGTGTCCCTGTGCACTTTTTCCTTACTCTCAAAAGTAACTTGCAAGGAAGAGCCACCTAAGTCAAGTGCACCAAATGTTGCTTTTTTGGGGATAGACCCCAGGACACCAGTGTGATAGTTCAAGGCTATCCATCCATAATACGCCTCTTCCATGCCACTAATAGTCTTAATCCATTCTCTCTGACAGAAGAAGGGAGAATTCCTCAAAATGGACAAAGCATTTTTAAGAAGCCATTGTGACTCTGAACTTGGCAGCCTGCGGACCCCTGCCGTAGCATAAAGGAACAGAGAAGTGGTCTTATGTGCGTGTTTAGGAATTTGTTTTTCCGCCCACTGAATTAGTGGTTTTATTGCTCCCTTCAAGCCAGATACATTGTGCACCAATTTGTCAAACCCTGGTTCAGTCTCCATTCGGTTGTAAGCACGCCCACTATGCGAACTTTTTTTTCTCTGAAAACCTTCTGGTAATGATGTTAATAGAATAGGGAGATTCCCATCTTTTTTGTGATTTATGGTTGCCCGATATACATAAACCCGAGTCCCTGTGCTACCACAGTCAAGCACAACATAGAATTTGGATGTTTGAGACCAACTGGAATAATAGAACTGTATCGCATATATAACAGCAGCACATAAAAAAAGGCACAGTAGGACCATAAGCACACGCATCCACTTCTTTCGCACATGAGGGCTTCCTGGTGATGGTTTCTCTTTGGAAAAACTCGACCCACCATTTCCACTGTGTAAGATGTGAGGCTGCCTTGCATGTACCAAACTCGCATCACTTCCGGATTCAAAATCACCTCCATGTGGATCCAGTCTGTGGTAAGAAGAGAAATCTTGGAGAGAAGAGGATGGTCGCAGATTATTCTTCAGCCCGGTCTTGGACAAACCATAACCTTTAACAGAATTTGCTGGAGGCGACAATCCAGATGATACATATGGCAAGGTTGATGACTTTGGGGCTGACAAACGAGTTGCTGCAGCAGATAAGATTTCCACAATTCTACTAAACACCATTCTTACACAAGTTTACAACTGGTGTACCGAGTAATTTTTCTTCCTCAGCATTTTGATTCATAGATATGTAGAGAGACTTCACATCTTCATATGACACAAATGAGTTCATTAAAGGAGTACCCAATTTTCCATTCGTGGCATGCACATAACTAATTGCAGTAGCAAGTAATTATGTTTTCATGGAGCCTGCAGAAACCATATGATGAAACAATAAGGCACACAACACAAATTTCAGTCATGTTAACAAGTCTCTCTACATTGTTTGACCGTTAAATAATTAGAGCTCTAGATACCCACAATTTTGTATGAAAACTTTTCAGTTTGATATTTGTGGAAGGGGAAAATCATTCACATGCCCCCCTCCCCTACCCAACCACCAAAAAAAAATAAAAAATGAAACAATAAAACAGAAGTTCAGCATCTAGAAATTGAACTGGCCTGGCCTTAAAATGTTTTTTAGAAACTCGCACTCAGTCGAGTTTTGATGATATTTACAAAATTCAGGAACAAATTGATTATTGTACTTGCGCTGGGGAAGTACATAACCACGATCCATTGTACCAAACATGCCCCCAAAAAACTCATTTATCAATGCTGTGACATAAAAGAAACTAATTGCAGATATAACATATTGACGTCTCGTAATATGTAGTCTTGTCTCGTCACAGGGTAACATAATGGATCGATTCACTACTCTCTACAACATATTCCAAAGCCTTTAACAAGTGGACTGCATTTTACACTACAAGCATAACCTACATTATGAAATTGGGTACCCTTTGCTCTACTCAGTACTCTCAGTCCCGGGTTTATATCAGCAGAAGAATGAAATAACCCACACTTACAACCACGAAACCCAAGCCACCCACCACACTGATTCCAAAGGACGACTAAGACTCCTTTTCCACTGATCACACAGACCTCTACATTTACATGTGTATATCAGTTTTTCTGCATCTTTTTTTCCTTTTTTTCGGCGGAGGAGGAGATTTCAGTGAGCGAATATAACAAATAGAAACTGTACACTCAGGTTCGAAACCGCACTGGTGCTATCAACTCTTTTAGGGCCAGTTCATACAAAGCAATAGCTCCGAATTTAATTGGACTCCCCGCAATTGGGTGGTGGGATAGGACCCCCAGAAATCAGAATTAGTCGAAGTTCGTGTAAGCTGGACACCTGGGCTATCAAAAAATAGAAACTGTACAAAATTACAATTTTTATCCGCCCCATCATCAAAATTTATGTACCGATTTCTCGCCTAACAGCACCACAGCCACAGTAAAGCAAATTAGTCACATTTCGCCACACTATCACGAGTCTGCAAATTACAGTGAAATTTAACAAGAATTTACTGCACGGATCGCCAATTCAGTGAGCGTTAACTAGTGATCATTAAGTTACAGGCGGAATTCAAAATCCGTGATAAACATTAATTAGAAGGGAAGAGAAAAGCGCATGAACTTACAGGAAAAGAAAAAACGAGCCGTTCGGGCGAGGGCTTAAGCGGGGGGGTTAGGTTAGGTTAGAACGAGAGTAGGTGAGAGAAAGATCACGCGAGGCAACAATGGAGTCTGGACCATCTCGACTCGGTCGTCAACCGGGACTGAGACTTGCCGTAACCGTTTCGACTCAGTGTGGATCGGGAATGCGGGTGCGGAACAAACTCCGAATTCCGCGTTGAACTCCTCCTCTCTCTCTCTCTCTCTCTAGTTTTTTGTATCTATCTACTTGGTGCGCCGATGTTCCGTTGTAATAACGCAGGGTTTGAAACTTTCTTTTCGTCGCCGTTTTCTCTAATTTGGTTTTACTAGTATTAGCGTAGCGGTGAAGGTTTCAAACCACACGTCGTGTTTTTTTTTTTGGGAAATATAAACAAAATCTGTTTGTTTGCTTTTCTTACTTCATACTTTCCGTGGACTATTTTGAGTGTCGGAAAACTATAAAGTTCGTGAGTTTGATTCGCTGCACCGAAGAGAACTTGAAAGTTCAAGTCGTTGCATCTTCGGAAAAGAACGTCATTTAGCCCCGTACAAGAGGGGGTGTATTCTTCTTAAGGAGGGCGCCATCACGTGCCTCGACCACCTCACAAACTATTTTTATCTTTTCTCTAATTAATATTTACTCTTACCTAACCTACCAATCACATCCTAACTACAACCCACACATATGTGTGTGTCCAATCCCACAGTTAAATATGCGGGACCCACACATGTGTAAGAGGGACGTGATTGGTACGTGCGTATGTAGAATTCCTGTTTTTTTTAAAGATGGATGTCCGGGCCAACTCAAGCACACTTCGATTACTTTTTGAGATCTTAAAGTTAACAACCAAACAAACCCAGGTTTGTAATGTTTGGCATTCGAAGATTCGTACTTGCAATCTTATCTGGAATAAAAGTTTTTTTTAGTTGTTTTTCCGTACCCACTTGACAATTAGGGCTGTAAACGAGTTGGGTCGAGTCAGCTTTGTCGAGCTCAAACTTAACTTGTTTACTAAACGGGTCAAAAATTTGAGCTCGAGTCTTAACTAGCCGAACGAAGCCATTCACTAAACGAGCCGAAACGAGCTCGCGACCTGCTGGATTCGTTTACAGCCCTACGGACAAATGGTTGAACAAAATCTGTTTGTTGAGTGACCACCACGGTGGTGGGGTACAGCCAAAAATGGGGCGGAAGTTAGTGCTTGTGCCACTAGCGTGGGTGTGGGAGCCTCTTTAAAACTCCCTGTTTGGTTCCAATTTCCAATAGCAGTCCAGAAATTGTTGGTGTATGTTCATTGGATTAACGGATATTTCAGATTAAATATGTATTCTTTGATGAACGGATCGATGAAATTAGTCGTGATTATTTTACTAAATGACGGAACTAAAAAAAGTAGTACTGTACTTAATAGTTTTGTCTAAAACAAACTATCCGAGAGGATCTACAATGGGCTCCATATTAATGCATGTCACACATCGTTGCGACTCGGAATTTTGTAGGGCGGAGTGTCTTACAGGGATTACAGTGCACTACACAGTCGTTAATATCATCAACCAACGGTCCAAATTGAAAATAAATTTTTTACCGATAAAAAGATTATTTATTAATGGTCAAAGTTTAAAAACTCATCGCAACCTTTCATTGCCGAAATCAACGGCCCACGTGCCACATTACAATCCCGGTAGGGCAGACCGCCCTACAGAATTTCCCAATCCACGTCGTTGTTGATTTGGTAGATAGATTATCATAGTCTAAGTAAGAGGGGTTGCTTTAGTTTATTCACTAATATGGGACAATCATTTTCTTATGTTGGGACGGCGATATTAAACTTTTTTGTTACCTAGTTTCATAGGTATTGTATTCCCTCCATTTCTTTTTGAGTGTCATGTTTCGTAATTCCAACTTATTAAAAAGACATCATCATTACATATTTCACATCAAATTTTATCTCCACTTTCTCTATTTACCCTCTATGAAAATATCATCATTACATTTTTACTCACTAATTTTTCAAAATGGAATCTATTTTTAGGGGTAAAATGAAAAATTCATCAACTTTTACCTACTAACTTTACAAAATGAACACTTATTAAGGGACAACTAAAAATAAAATATTAAACTCTAAAAAAGGGACGGAGCCACGGAGGGAATAGTTTGACATGAATATTTGGCAAATAATGAGTCTATTGAAAAAGGCGACGCCTTCTTTTGGATCTAGGGATTTGGTAAGAAATGATAGAAAGAATAATTTCTCATTTGGTCAAATAGATGAGAGATGACGAGGAATGGGTCAGTGCAATGTTTATTTTGTTTCTGACTAGTATATTACTTTTGATGATAAATCAAAATTATTATTATTTTTTCCTTGCGAAATCACTCAATTTGCTGTAAGTTTATTAATACCGCCTTGAGGTATTATGAAATATAGTCCTGGTCAGGGGTGTTATGAAATATAGTCCTAGTCACCCCTCTTTTTGTCTTAGAAATTACAGATGATTCCTTCCAAATAACACCATTAACTAACTATGCGAAGTTACTCTCTCTTTGCCTTTTTTCACTTCCACCCCACACAACTAACTCCGTTTACCAAATCATTGTACCTTCCTAGCACCCACCATAATGAACTACTATGACTTTTATCCAATTTTTTGAAAAAAAAATCCATAATTTAGCACTTTTAGCACAAAAACCAGAGCTAAAAGTTCCAAATTTCAATATTTTCAAAAATACTTGGGTAAAAATTGTAATTTTTTACTTTTTCCAATTCTCTCCGTCTAGACAAACCAACGTTCAACAAGTTTGATGCAAAACTAATAAATGAAAAATAATTAAATAATGACAAATTTAAAAAAAAATCTAGGCTTATTTTGGGAAACTAGGCCACTCTCTCGAATCCAACCCTAATTCTTTGATTGATGAAACTAACTTATAGAATACCTACCACTTAAGTTTCCCATGCACTCCTTGTATGAAAGTGCTGATCCCACTTAAGCTTAGATTTGGATTTGGATTTGAATTTGGGGATCACTTTTGTCCGAGATGGGTAAATCTGTTACTAGTAAGTAGTAACCATGACGGAGGATTAGCAAAGGGTGTCAACTGTAATGTAAATTGGAACCTCGGGGAAAAAGATGCACTCCGAAAACATCAGGGGAGGTAATTGTAGTTTTTCATAATTACCGAAAAACACATTTCGCATCAACCCTATCACGAATCATTTTAGAACCCTAATCCAAGAAACCCTGCAGCTTGACTGCCTCTCAGTAGTGCCCTCACACTTCCATCAAACTCTCTCTCTCTCTCCAAAACCCTAGACCTTCCAATCCCCTGGCCATGGCGACGAACACCCCCAACCTCGAGTGCCGCATGTACGAAGCCAAGTACCCGGAGGTGGACACGTCGGTAATGATACAAGTGAAGAACATCGCCGACATGGGCGCGTACGTGTCTCTCCTCGAGTACAACAACATCGAGGGCATGATCCTCTTCTCCGAGCTCTCGCGGCGCCGTATTCGCAGCGTCAGCAGCCTCATCAAGGTCGGCCGCATCGAGCCCGTCATGGTCCTTCGTGTCGACAAGGAGAAGGGATACATCGATCTCAGCAAGCGGAGGGTTTCCGAGGAGGACATTCAGGGTTGTGAGGAGAGGTACAATAAGAGCAAGCTTGTCCACTCGATTATGCGCCACGTGGCCGAGACTATGAAGCTCGATCTCGAGGTACCGAACAATCGTCAAATATTTGAAAGTTCGTCTCAAGTTTTATGTATGGGTATATGATGCAGTTATTGAATTCATTTCTGTTGATTACGTTGAAATTTTGAGGTACTGAACGGTTAAGGTTTGGATTTATTAACAATCGAATGGGACTAGAGTACATTACTCAGAAATGCAATCTAGGGTTTGGATTATTACGAGGACTCGTGTTATATTATATTCCGAGGGATTTCCTTGCTCATGAAGTCATGATTATGGTTTAGGATTGTCAAACAATGTTCTAAAAGAAATTACTAGGCTGAATAGAGGCGCCTAGCTCCTAGGCCGTCTAGTTGGGGACTCACCGGGGCCTAGAATTAGTTGGTTTTCCTATTTTTTTTAGAAAAATTTTGTTGAATTTTAGAAATGATGGTTTCAGACTATTTCAGAACCAATACTTCAAACTACTCATTTAGAAAATATCTTAGTCTTTGAGGAATCAAGACTTTGGCCTCTATGTATTCTTCTCAGTTTTTTGTTTGAGGTATTCTTAAGAAAACAATGGGAAGCAAGAGGCCTTACTTATATCATCGTAGAGCTAAATTTTGGATATTGGGCATACCAAAGGGTTATAGTTGTGAGCTAGAATGAACTTGCAATTGCCTATGCTGATGTTTCAAGTTCATTTTCGCTCTTCTAGTGCATTTGGATTGACAACATGGAGAAAGGGAAATTGATGGTGATATACTCTCTTGCGATTGGAATGAAAGCAAGGAAACAACGGGATTTGGAGCCAAAGGAGAAGTTCCTCATCGCTTGAAGTCACTATGCTTTACTCTCATAGGTTGGAAGAAAGGGAAATTCGAGAGAAAGAAAAGGGAATTGATGGACCGATGAATTTACCCCTTGTCTTTTGCATCAATGATATCTCTTTGTACACTTTCAAACAGCATGGTAAAGATCCATTCCTTTATTTACTTCCTCCGATTTCCTAAACAATATGAGGAGCTACTGCCCTTCACCCACGGCTACCCATTTGTTTGTTCCTTGCTCTGTCGAAGATCTTATTTTCTCCCACTCATTTCCCACACAATGGATCAGAAATCATACTTTAGTATTATCTCATGCCATCCGTGCTAGACAATTTTTGTAAGATGAAGGGGTCAAAGTACTTCTTAGCAAGATAAGAGTTCCAGGTAGTATTATCTTTCCAATTAAAAGATGCCTTAGTGTACACTGTTATGGAATGGAGTGGAAATGCTGGTTTGGGAATGGGTGTTCTGTGTCATCTCAAGTCTGGTTATGGAGTTGTTTGGTGGACTGTTTGAATACCAGATCCCTGACTTAATCACTTTTCCATGGGGTCTATGGTATTTGGAGCAAAAACAGGAGTTTCTACAGTTGACATATTGTCCACTTGGACTAAGTTTTCACCAGCTGATATTGTCAGTTGCGAGTTCCCTATTGTATTTTCCAGTATTTGGTTTTGTGGATCTTAACTATTCTCATTGTCTGATTAATGTTTGGGAGCCAATTTTTTTTTAATAGATTTTGAATGGTGGATTGAAGATTGTAAATTTTGGATTACAATGAGAATTTGTCAAAGAGTTTGGATGATGTGCAAACTAGATTTTGTAGAAGGGTTATGTAAGTGAAAGTATAGTCAGAATCCAAAGCTAGATTTTGTAGAAGGGTTATGTAAGTGAAAGTATAGTCAGAATGCAAAGCTTTTCAGATGTGATTTTTGGATTCTGCATTCTCTAGTTCATTTCTCTCATGCAGTTTGACATAATTTATTCCATAATCAGCTCCAAGCACTCGAAATCTTAAATTGAGAAATGGAAAAGACGAGGCTCCCAAACAGGTAATGCCAGATGCTGCTTGTGGCTGGTGTACTTGGACTTTGGGTAATGCTTAGTTATGTTACGTGTAGTCAGTTCATGTTTTAAGGGGAATTGGATGCTGTTTTGCAAATTGCATTCTCCTATATCTTCTTATGTCTTCTTTTTTTGTGTGTGTGTGTGTGCGCAAATTGCATGTTTCTTTTGGATAATAAATATCTTGCTTCTTGTCACATACATTTTACATATCCTGCAATCAACCGCATATCAAATGCTAATGTATATGCTGACTCTAGTCAGTGCTGATTTTGGTCGTCTTCCACACATATGGCCACTTGTAAAAGCAAATTATATTTGACAGGATCTGTACATTCATGTTGGCTGGCCGTTGTACCGAAAATATGGTCATGCTTTTGAGGTAAGACTGTCTACTATTTTTCTTACAGCATTATTGTTTCCTTAACTAGCAATAAGGAACCTACACCTGTTAGTTTGTTTCCGTTTGTGCAGGCATTCAAGTTAATTGTCAATGATCCTGATTCAGTTCTTAATTCCCTCACCCGTGAAGTTAAAGAAATTGGTCCTGATGGACAGGAGGTAACCTTTGTTTGCCCAAGGTCTCCCGAGTCAGATTCTTTTTATTGGTACTAGTGCTATTTACCTTGTCCTCATTCTATAGGTGACTAAGGTGGTTCCTGCTATGTCAGAAGAAGTTAAAGATGCTTTAATTAAGAACATCAGAAGAAGAATGACTCCACAACCTCTGAAGATTCGGGCTGATATAGAGATGAAATGTTTCCAATTTGATGGCGTTCTTCACATTAAGGTCTTGCTTTCCTCCTCTTCCATCATATTTTCTCTGATCAGCTTATTCATCAAAGAATCGTGATCATATATTTAAATTTCAATTGAAGATTTGTCTTCATCTTTTCTCTGTCTGACTATTCAGGAAGCCATGCGGAAAGCTGAAGCAGCTGGGAATAAAGATTGCCCAGTAAAAATTAAACTGGTTGCCCCTCCATCGTATGTTCTTAATACTCAGACGCTTGACAAGGTAACAAACAATCCTCGCAAAAAAACCTCTCTTTGTCAACTGAATTGAGGCCTTTATTGACATTTGTGCCTGAATGGTGTGCTGCACCAATTGAAATGTTGTTTGCTTGCATCATATGCAACCCTTAAATCTTTGTTTAGGGGAAGTTTGAGTGGTAATTTCCTTTTTAGAAGTCTGTGCTTATTATGTCATGCTAGACTAGGAAATATAGACTTCTACAAGGTCTGAGAATCGACGACTGTTTTGACAAGTTTTTTCTTTTTTTTTTTGGTCTAGTGTAGTATGTTCCAAAAAAAATTCAAGTCTGGTTTTGCTCTCATGAAGCTTGAATTTTATTACTTTATACTGGCTAGCCCTGTATTTGAGAATCCCACTCTCCCTTTTGTGTATTGTAGGTAACTAGCTTCAAGAATTTTTTTTCTTATTTGAGTTTGATATGCTATTGGGAAAACCTGAGCAAACATTTTGTTAGGATGAGTTAGCACTTACCATCAAATGATGTTTCTCTATCTGCATACTTCAAATTTTGCGGGGATTCTAGTAGGTGGACTTGCGGAGTGTATTTTAGTCATCTCGTTCATACGGAATTCGCCTTTTAACGAGGGGGTATTTCATGCATCGGATGTATATCAGCCTCTTCTTTTCAGTTCGCTTTCCATTATTGTTGGGCGTGAGCCAATGACCTTCTAGGTTGGATATGAAACTGATAT
This sequence comes from Rhododendron vialii, assembly GCF_030253575.1. NCBI lineage: Eukaryota > Viridiplantae > Streptophyta > Magnoliopsida > Ericales > Ericaceae > Rhododendron > Rhododendron vialii. The sequence goes on along the minus strand of NC_080565.1, from coordinate 37,231,537 downwards.
GGAGTTTGGCAATGTTCTCAGTTTTGTTTTGCTATGTTTTTTGGTTTGTCAGGAACAAGGCATAGCTATTCTTAATAAAGCTATAGCAGCTTGCTCTGAAGAAATAGAGCGTCACAAGGGAAAACTTACTGTGAAGGAAGCAGCTAGAGCAGTAAGAATCAGTTCCACTCATTCAAAACTAATCATGATAGCTATTTTCCCCCCCTCCGTAGCTCGAGTCTGGTCAATCTTTCTCTACTGCCTTAGAACTGTCTTTAAAATTTTGCCTCAGTTTTCCTTTCTAGCGAACGGATAATCTCTCTCTCTCTCTCTCTCTCTCTCTCTCTCTCTCTCTCTCTCTCATGTGGTGATGGACATTGGTTCAGGTGAGTGAACGGGAGGATAAACTACTTGCGGAACAGATGGCTAAGCTCACACGTGAAAATGAGGAGGTTAGTGGCGATGAAGACAGTGAGGAGGAAGAAGATACTGGGATGGGAGATGTCGATTTGGAAAGCTCGGGCACTGGGATAACAGATTGAAGATTCAGTTTTTGTCCTGTATTAGGTTAAGGTGAAATTTTTTTTCCGACCCTGTGCGGCTGAACTGGTGTATCATAAAACCTATATGGAAAGTACCGGATATTGGTCCTGTGACCTATGGTGAGCTGTTTTCTCCTTTCACCAATGTTTTTATTGAATCTTTTGCTGTTTTGAGGATAGTTTTGGTACACGCTCATCAGTTTCTCCCTTCCTTTCTCTGATATGTATGTATCTACATTTTAGTCATGCCTTTTATTTGTTGCGTATTTGTGTCGTATGCAATGTAATTAGCGTATGATTCTAGCCGGTGTATCTTTTCCGCTTGAGATGGGTTGGGGCTTGGAGATGAAGCAATCAGATCAGTCAAGTTAGGGCTCGTTTGTTCAGCTACTAGTAGCTCAACCAAACCATCTAAGTTCATCCCAAAAATGAAGAAAACTCAAACCATCTTATTTGCTTTTTGTTTGAATTACTACTATATGGCGTACGAATTCCGATACACACTCGTGAATTTATTTTTGTGATTATCGCCCAAAGGGCATCTCTGAAGGGGAGTCATTTTGGGAGGTAAAGCCGTGTTTTGGCTTCAAGATCAAAATTCTCTCCTCCAAAGGGGAAGTCATTTTGGGAGCCAAAAAATGGCTTGGCCGTGAAAATTGCCTGAACCATTTGTTGCAATGGTTGTGATCTAATGACTCTGGAGATTAATTCAATGGATGTCTTATGTGAGTGAGATCCATTGGCTGCAAGTGGTGGAGGCCAAATAATGGCTTTAGCAGTGTTGGAGGATTTTGGCAAATTTTAATCAGACAACACTTTGTCAGACCAAAAATTGGCTAATAAATTCAGATCATCCACCAACCAACTACCTAGACGTTTATACTAGCATGACCTAAGAGCATGTACACCAGTCATTAGTTGAAAAAACTCGTGAACAATGCACATTTTTTCGGTTTATCTACTCATATATCTTTCAATACTGCACCAACACTATCTATTTAACTTATTCATCTCTTTTAACATTACACAAACACTATCTATTTAACTTATTTTTTATTAAAATATTATTACTTTCAAAGAGAGAGGGAGTGAGTGAGAGAGAAGAGGGACAATGCTATGGGTGAGAGTGGGAGGGAGGAGAGACAAACTAATTGTTTAAAGGATAGTTGACGAATTGTGCTTAGGTATTCATCTGCTATACATGCTCTAAGAGCAACACGTAGCAGCATCGGTAGCTAAAGTAATGAGGCAAATCATAAAAAAAGTGCAGTAGTCGCCTAGTTACGTGTGTATCTATTACTATACTAGTACATATTGCTATCGTTCATCGACACTTGTAGCGCTCTACCGTTCCAAAGCTAAAGGTTTAAAAAATAACCTTTTAACCTTTGGATCCACTCTCGTAACAACTTAGGTATCCGTGTATCTATTATCACACTTCTCCCTACATTTACTTTGGGTGTTCTGTTTATTATGTAATGGACTTTAATGTAAAAGTCTAGGTTAGAATAGTAGCATGCTGTACGAAGACAGGTGAAGTAATAATATGCACCATGTACTGAATAGTAATAACTAATTATGTATAGGTACTGTTTGTATAATGCAGCGGATGATGTAAGCAGCTTTCTTACGCTTATAAAAGGAGGACTTTCCCGTAATGTAATCCAAGTCAGTTCAGGTGAATGCAATTCAGTGTTTTCTAGTAACATATCCTGTGTCTCTCTTTGATCCTAACTTATTTTGTATTTGTATCCATTTCGTGTTTGTAAACTCTTCTCCCTCCATTTTTCGGACATGACATGCACTTAAAAGCATTTATTTTTATGAGAGAGAGAGTGATAGATAGTATTGCTGCAGGAAAAAGTCACTAGGTAAACCGTAAAAGCGACCTTTTGACTAGTTATTTTACCTATCGTTGTTGCGGTTGCTCTAAATTTCATGTAAATTACTGATAGACCTTATAAGATTAAAGTTTAAATAAAAAACCCAAGTCTCTTTTCTTTCAGGTAAGAACTAAGGCCCCGTTTGATAAACGGATTGGAGGTTGGGATTGGATTGCTAAGGTGATGGTATTAGTAATTTTTTGTTTGGTTTCCAAAATTGATCCGGATTGGTAGTCCCATGGGATGAACAATCCGGTCCATAGGAGGTATTAGCAATACCCCGTGGGACTTGGTATTCGTAATCCAATCCCAACCCCTTCTCATTACCAATTTCTTCTATCAATCTAATCTCATCTCAAACAAACATGATATTAATAATCTCATCATCTAATTTTATCTCAAATAAACATATTCATTATCAATCCCTTCTCATTAACAATCCCTTCTCATTATCAATCCTAATCCTAATCACGAATCTCATCCATCTATCACTTTTATCAAATGGGGCCTAAGAAGCGAATGTTGAGGGGTAGAAATGGCCGGGCTACCTACTATAAATTGAAGCCCAAACCCGGCCCATGGGCTAACCCAATTGCCGGGCTAGCGGGCCAAAAAAAGGGCAGGCCACCGGGCGGGCTTAAATTTTCTTGGGCAAGGGAAAAAAGAAAGGATTTTGTGGGATTTGGGGCTATTGGGCGGGCCCGTGGGCGGGCTTTTGGACTGGTACCACGGGCGGGCTCGCGGGCCGGGCCTACTGGTGGGCCGAGTAAAAATTCATAGGCCCGAGCCCGCCCATGACAAACTATGGGCCGGGCCAGGCCGCCTGTTTCACGGCCTCGGGCCGGGTAAAAGCCCGATGGGCCGGGCGGGCTTAGGGCGGGCCTTCGGGCCAAATGATGACCCTTAGGTACTGTTTGTATAATGCAGCAGATGATGTAAGCAGCCTCCTTACGCCTATAAAAGGAGGACTTCCCCGTAATGTACTCCAAGTCAGTTCAGGTGAATGCAATTCAGTGTTTTCTAGTAACATATCCTGTGTCTTTCTTTGATCCTAATCTACTTTGTATTTGTACCCATTTCGTGTCCGTAAACTCTTCTCCCTCCATTTTTCGGACATAACATGCACTTATTAAAAGCATTTATTTTTATGAGAGAGATAGAGAGTGATAGATAGTATTGCTGCAGGAAAAAGTCACTAGGTAAACCGTAAAAGCAACCTTTTTGACTAGTTATTTAATTATTTTACCTATCGTTGTTGCGGTTGCTCTAAATTTCATGTAAATTACTGATAGACCTTATAAGCTTAAAGTTTAAATAAAAAACCCAAGTCTCTTTTCTTTCATGTAAGAACTAAGGCCCCGTTTGATAAATGGATTGGAGGTTGGGATTGGATTGCTAAGGTGATGGTATTAGTAATTCTTTGTTTGGTTTTCAAAATTGATCCGGATTGGTAGTTCCATGGGATGAACAATCCGATCCATAGGGGGTATTAGCAATATCCCGTGGGACTTGGTATTCGTAATCCAATCCCAACCCCTTTTCATTATCAATCCCTTCTCATTATCAATTTTTTCTATCAATCTAATTTTATCTCAAACAAACATGATATTAATAATCTCATCATCTAATCCCATTCCAAATAAACATATTCATTATCAATCCATTCTTATTAACAATCCCTTCTCATTATCAATCCTAATCCTAATCCCATTTCCTTACGAATCACATCCATCTATCATTTTTATTAAATGGGGCCTAAGAAGCGAATGTTGAGGGGTAGAAATGGCAACGGGGCGAGGCGGGTTTTTGTGTATCCCAATTCTGACTCGAAAATTATTACCCGACATCAACCTGACCCGATTCCGACCGGATAATGTTGAGTGTATGAATGACAATAGGACGGAGCGGGTTCGATTGCCATCTCTAGTTGAGTGGCTGGATACGTGGGTACAATTGTAATTGACCCGTGGACAAAACCAAGATCCATGGATATTAGATATTGCGGAAAAACGTTCGCGGGCTCCCCTCCATTCAATCTGTAACCGACATTTCAAATATAGATTAGATTAGGTGCCTGGATAGATACCCTCTGCCTTACGCCTTACGCCTTACAGAGCTCTCTCTCTCTCTCTCTCTCTCTCTCATAATCGGATCTCAGTTTGACCCTAATCATCATCATCTCTCTGATTACCTCTCTCTCTCTCTCTCTCTCTCTGAAGTAGGAGTACTAACTATGGCGATCTCAGTCCAAAATCTAATCAAGGAGAGGAAATACCCGTTCATCTTCTCTCTCCTCGCCCTAATCCTCATCACATCCCTCCTCCTAACCAAAACTCAATCTCCTATCGCCTTCACGCTCGACCTCGTCCAATCGCTATCTCAATCGACCTCTCCTTCCCCTCCGCCTCTGGTTCAAATTTCCCCAACCTCAAACCCTGGCCCAGGGCAGCCACCGCCTGTTCACGACCCATTGAGGTGGAGTCTTTGTAACGGCGCAGTGGCCGCGGATTACATACCTTGTCTCGACAATTTCAAGGCCATAAAGGCGTTGAAATCGAGGCGGCATATGGAGCGGAAAGAGCGGCATTGCCCCGAGCGGAGTCCGCGGTGCCTGGTTCCGCTGCCGCGGGGGTATAGAGTTCCGGTGCCGTGGCCGAAGAGCAGGGACATGGTGAGATGATTGGTTACTTTTGGTAAGATATGGTTCTTGTTTTTTATTTTATTTTATTGGATCAAGGGTTGTTTAAAAAGGCCTGGGCTTCTTAAGTGGACTGCTCCGTACGGTTGGTGCATTTGGGGCTCATACCAGGAACTCGCTGACAACATTAATCATTTAAAATATCATGTTGTTCAGATATACATCAATACCCAATCGGACTAGATGTGGAGTTATTTTGTAAAAATGAGTTGGGCACACTGGATTAAATAATGTGTTCCAATCAGCTTATCCAAAAACAAATTAAAAAAAATCAGCTATTGATTGATATCCGAACGATATGATTGTTGGTATGAGTGATGTTCCAAAAAATAAACGGCTTCGATTATCAAAATGGACCAGGCTCCAAAATGCACCGACCATACGTTGTAGTCCACTAAAGTGGACTGGAGAAGTCCATTCTTGTTTAAAAAACCAGCGAAGTGTTTACTCTTTCGGCTGACTTCCTTCTTTTTACTCATAGGCAAGGTGTGCGTTAATTGAATTTAAGGCATTTGATTGTAACTGAGAAGGGTGGTTTAAAAAGTGATTTTATCTATAGAAGTGTAATGTCACAACTTGCATACCAAAATCTAGGGTTTCTGTGCTTTGAGGTTTGGAAAAAACGAAATAGAAAAGAATTGATAGTGAGACATGTTTGATCAGAACTCTAATTTAGCATGAACTTAAAAGTCCCTCCATAAAAAAGCAACAGCTCACATTTGTAAACCCTACAGTGGATTGTATATGAACAAGTTTCCTGCAGAAGATGCAAAAGAAGCAATTTGCGCATCTGTTAAAAACATGGACGCCCATTTCTTAACTTATGTTTGGTTAGACTATGTAAAACTTACTTACTACGGAGTATAACATACTTTTCTCCTCACTACTCGACGTGAGCATGTTTGTATTTAAAATTGCTTCCATTTTCGCAAAACAACACTTTCATTCAAAAGCTAAAGCCTATATGAATTTCTTAAGCAAAATAGGGGGGTTTCACATTGTTCACACATTTTCCTGGTGCTTTTGTTTGCATCTAACATCCTTTGGGATTTTGTCCATTTCCAGATATGGTTTGACAATGCACCTCACCCTAAGCTTGTCGAATACAAGAAGGACCAGAATTGGGTTCGTAAGTCCGGTGAATATCTTGTTTTCCCTGGAGGTGGTACCCAATTTAAAGATGGCGTTACTCACTACATTGAGTTCATAGAAAAGGTAGTACATTGACTTATTGGCTTAAATTGTTTCGATTAACCTTCTAAGTCTGTGATTGCAAGCTCCTGTTTGCATGAATTCATTTACTTGTACGTAGCTGTTGCCGGTAACTGATATACATTCCATTTGTTGTACATTTAGAGAAGACAAATGTATTACAACTCCATCTAACAAATTTGGAGTGGCAAATTACATTTGGTTGTGAAATTGTAGCTTGAAATGTAAATTACATGGAGAATTATCTCTGTTAGTGTTTATCAGTTTTAAGGTAGGAAGGATATTGTTAGGAATTTATGGTCTATCAATATGAAACTACAGCCATGAGACTATTCAAGTACTCATATCTATTGCTTGACTGGTTATTTTCAAGAAGCAACAGTTGCAAACACCAATTAACACCCCTTCTGTGGTTAGCCAAACAGGTGACCCTGTGCTTCGCAGTTGATACTGACTTGGTAGCTATTTTTTTATTTTTTTTGGCAAAGAAGTGAATCCATTAGTGTTTTTCCCCGAGACATTTGTTTCTCATGTTTGTCTATCTTGAATGGCAATTGGTTAAAAAGCAAGGTATGCATGCCCTTTGTTTTTCAGATTGTAAGTTTCTTTATGTCAACTTTGTTTTTGTCTCTCAACTCCAGACTGTGCCAGTTATTGAATGGGGGAAACACACTAGAGTTATTTTAGATGTTGGTTGCGGTGTTGCTAGCTTTGGTGGCTATTTGTTGGACAAAGATGTTATTACCATGTCATTTGCTCCGAAGGACGAACATGAGGCTCAGATACAACTTGCTCTTGAGCGGGGAATTCCTGCTACTCTCTCTGTCATTGGAACACAAAAACTGCCTTTTCCTGATAACGTGTATGATTTGATTCATTGCGCTCGATGCAGGGTTCCCTGGGAATCAGATGGTACTTCGTAAAGCCCTTTTTAGCAATTAGCTCTTCTTTGTTATTCATCAGTCCTGCTGTTCTCTGTCCATCTCTGTCTCATTGTTTTTGTTGCAAAATTGCAGGTGGGAAACCACTAGTTGAACTCAACAGGATACTTAGGCCTGGAGGGTTTTTTGTTTGGTCTGCTACACCAGTTTACCTTAACGATGAAAGACATCAGACTATCTGGAACTGTTTGTATCCTAGTATCCCTATCTTTTACATTGTTTTTGTTAGTTTTTTTTAATTTCATTCTTAGTGCCGCTTTTGTAACTGGATTCTTAATAGACAATTGAACTTTACCTTTTCTTGTTTGAGTTTATACTGTCGTCAAAGGGTTTATCCTTGAAGTATAGTGAGTGTTCCATAATCCTGGAAGTTGACTTAAGTCCTACATTTGATAGTACCTTCCTCCCTGCTTCTTGCAGCTATGGTGGCTCTGACAGAATCTATTTGCTGGAAGGTAGTGGCGAAAGGTGTTGACTCATCTGGTATTGGGCTGGTTATATACAAGAAGCCTGTTTCATCGTCCTGCTATGAAACACGGAAAGATAATATTCCACCAATGTGTGATCAGAACAATGGGCAGAACATTTCATGGTAAACTTTTTGGACTATAATATTTTCTGATAATTTAGGGTTTCTAGTTGTGACTTGTCTATTCTCTATTTTGATAATCAAATACGGAGTATCTCAATTACCGAAAATTAAGAAATTATGATACATGCCTAGATTATCTTTCATGGAGAAGAAATTTCTCAGTCACCAAAACTTTAAGAATTGTGATTCATATGATTGTTATCAATGTCAAACCAATTCTAAATCTTGAGCAGGTATACGCCCCTTGACAGTTGTCTTGCCCCGCTGCCAGTAGATGGCATGGGTAACTCGTACATCTGGCCTGCCCCTTGGCCCAAAAGGCTTACCAGTAAACCTCCACATTTATCCTCTGAACGAGATGCTGAAGAAATCTTTTACGAGGACACCGAACACTGGTCTGCACTTGTCTTGGACGTTTATCTGGAAGGCCTTGCTATAAACTGGTCAAGCGTGAGGAATGTAATGGATATGAATGCCGGTTATGGAGGGTAAGGAAAATCAGTTTACTCAATTAGGTCTGTTTGGTATTGGTACCATTTCCTTCATTTTCGTGTTCCATATTTTTGGAGATAAAATCAATGCAAAGTTTGAAAACTCTCGTTGTCTTCATTGCTGTATGAAAGGGGGAGTTATGGAATATTAGAGAACAACTTCTAGTATTTGGAACTTGGAAGTTGTATTTGGTTCAAGGATTTGTTGAGGACTAATATTTGGAGGGAAAGGAGAACATAAAGGACAAGATGGAGTGAAAATTCTGAATCTCCTTTGGTTTTCCTCTCATTTTACCTTTCCCATGATAAGTCCCTTCGTAAATTCATGAACCAATCACAGCCTAGAAGCTGCAGGTTTTCAGGAATTTTTTGTGAAACAGTTTTCATACCGTGTTCTCCAGAGAATGAAAACCAAAACCAGAAGGCGACATCAATACTAAGCATGTACTACAGTATGTTGCTCTGTTACCCTCCTAAAATGTTTTCCATAGTGTTCACAGATTTGCTGCATCACTTCGCGATATGCCTCTATGGGTGATGAATGTAATCCCTGTGAATGGGCCAGACACTTTGTCTGTAATATTTGATCGAGGGTTGATCGGAATCTATCATGACTGGTGCGAGTCTTTCAATACCTACCCTCGAACTTATGATCTTCTGCATTCCAGTTTCCTCTTCAAGAACCTCACTCAAAGGTAGCTCATCTTGTATGTGTTTCAATGATCTGATTATTGTGGTGATGATTGCAAATTTTATTGCTGGGAATATAATTCTTGTCGGATTATGAAATTATGCACCAGTAATTCCAGAGAAAAAAATTTACCATACCTTCTTTTGCTTTCCCTTAGAACAAACAAGGAAGAATCTCCGGAAAGTCTAGGTACACCGCATGAAAATGCAGTGACCGTCCACCGCGAGCCTATTGTGGGCCCCCAAAAAATACAGAAAAATATTCATAAATTTTAAAATAATATTTCATGGGATTCTGTAAAAAATTAGCTCCAACGGATATCGGTAGGTATGTTTTTCGGAATTCGTAAGAACAAAACTGTTTAGTTTTGCAGTTTTGTCCCTACAAATTCAAAAAACATATCTACCGATATCCGTTGGAGCTGATTTTTTACAGGGCCCCAAAAAATATTATTTTAAAATTTATGAATATTTTTCTGTATTTTTTTGGAGTCCACAATAGACGTGCGGTGGACGATCACCGCGAAATCCATGCAGTGACCGTAGTCCTGCTCTTACGCAGTGAGCACAACTCACGATTAGTGTCTTACGATGATTAAACCAAACCATAACCCAGAAACGTAGCACGCGTGCACAATCTATGCTTTTGGTTTATAAACTTTGTATAATTTGTATCTTATTGTTGTGATGTGCCCATCTATTTAAAGATATCAATAGATACCACCAATGGTCACAATCCTTTGGCTCCCATATTCATCGGTTGGGCCACCATTTGCGTCTGCTTTGGGTCCACACCTGACTCAGGGACTATCAATCATTATAATTGCATGGTTCAGTTATTGGATTCTTTGGCACGACAGTTATCATTTCATTTCTTATCCTAGGTTTTCGGCCGTTATCACGACTTTGAAATCTTGTGATTCATTTTCAGATGTGATATTATAGAAGTTGCTGCTGAGATGGATCGCATTTTGAGACCGGGGGGCTTTGTTTTGGTTCAAGACACTGTCGAAATGATCAACAATCTCACTCCTATTTTCCGTTCGCTTCACTGGTCCGTAGACTTGCATCAAGAACAATTCCTTGTTGGTAAGAAGGGCTTTTGGAGTCCAGACAATAGAAGTAAGATTTGAAGAAGTCTTCCATACTTGGGCGTTGCTACAGACACCGCATGTGCACCGCACGGGACTCACCCCATGGGTTTGTGCGGTTTGCACTTTGTGTGGCCCACCGAAGGTTTTTTCGTGGTGCACGTGCGGCGGTGTCCCCCATTTTTTTCCATACTGGACTCGATCTGTGATCTTCCGCTTATGAAGTGTTAGGAAAGGGAAAATGCTCATTCTTTTTCATTGAACCGTCATAAATTCATGTATAAATATATTGTCAACAAATCACAGAAAAAATGTGGCACATCTACTGAAACAATATAAGACCTACCCTGATTGCACTTTGCTATTTGAGTAGTTCATTTTGTAATTCTCCATGCGTTCGTCATTTATGACATGTATTTTCATGTTGATCCTATATGGGTATCTACCTAAACAAATCATAATTGTCACTGAAAAAATGGATGATCAAAATGTTGAACAGGTCAAAATCTCGCCAATCTTTGATCAATTTGATTGTATTAATGGGCAATGAAAGCATAATGCCAATAGTGGGGTTTTAACCCTTGTTTGGTGGTGCTAGGAGTATGGTGCCCCACACTGGTGTTTGTGTGTAGTGATAGCAAAATTGTCAAGGTAGTTTAGGCTCTAATTAATTGAAATTTAGGGAAAATGGGAGAATAGAAAGGAAAATAAAAAAATTTATTTAATGGTTGTTTAGATACTATTTTAAGGAAAAGGAAAATAAAATAGGAAGGAAAAGATATATCTGGAAAGGAAAATGGGAGAGAAAACACCCAACGAAGTTATAGGAAAAGACAATTAAAAAACTTTCCTTTCCATTTTTCTCCTGAAGCCAAGCAAGAAAAATTCATTTTTCTCATAAATTGTTTTTATTTTCTTTCTACAAACAAACAAGAGAAAAAATTCACCTTCTTCACATTTTTCCTCTCTTTTCCTTTTCTTTCATTTCTTTTTTTTTTTTCCACAAGTTCCAAATATAGCCTTGTATGTCTAATTTATGGGCTTTTGGTTGGTGTTGTGTAGTGAGATTTACTGCACTGTATTGCGCACTTCCGAGCTGTTAGAATGTGCATCTGAAGGCTCGGATCTCATTTTGGCAACCAACGATCAAGAGCCGTTCATTGTCGAAATGAGATCTTAGATATCGGATGTACGTCCAATGGCTCAGATTAAATGTGCATAACACGGTGCTGCGTGTATTATTGCACAGCACCATCCCATTGGAGCTAATTTACCCGTTGACTTAACAAAGAACCCTGATATTGCGGGAAAAGTTCACGGGGCCCACCCTGTCCTCTGTGGTAACCATATTTCAAAATATACTACATTGGAGTAATTGCCGGGACACCATCTTTCTTTGGATTCTCTCTCTCTCTCTCTCTCTGTGCGTTCACACAGTCGGATCTCAGTCGACCTTAATCATCCCACGGCTTCCCTCTCGAAGCGGATCGATCCGAGTGCTAGCAATGGCGATCTCGGTCCAAAACCTAATCAAGGAGAGGAAATACCCATTCATCTTCTCTCTCCTCGCCCTAATCCTCATCACATTCCTCCTCCTAACCAAAACTCAATCCCCTATCGCCTCCACCCTCGATCTCGTCCAATCTCGATCGACCTCTTCCTCTTCGCCTACCTCTGCCCCTCCGCATTCGGTTCGAAGTTCCCCAATCTCAAGCCCTAGCACAGAGCCACCCCCAATACACACAGAGCCACCGCCAATACACGGTGATGTGAGTTGGAATCTTTGTAACGGCGCGGTGGCCGTTGACTATATCCCTTGTCTCGACAATTTCAAGGCCATAAAGGCGTTGAAATCGTTGCGGCATATGGAGCACAGAGAGCGGCACTGCCCAGAGCCGAGTCCGCGGTGCTTGATTCCGCTGCCGCGGGGGTATAGGGTTCCGGTGCCGTGGCCTAGGAGCAGGGACATGGTGAGATGATTGATTACTTTTGGTAAGATTTGGTTCTTGTTTTTTTTTTTTAATGGATCCAATGTTGTTTAAAAAATCAGCGAAGTAATCCAAGTGGTTCGCCCAGTAGTCAAAGCTTGGGACCTAGGTGCTATTTACTCTTAGGTGCTATTTCACGCTTTGATGGCGTCCCAGCTGGTGGACGGTAGGATTGGGTCGCAATGGGTTAGTCGAGGTCGTAGGTACCCATATGCTGGCTTTTTACTGAGTTATAAAATAAAATAAAAAAACAGTGGAGTGATTGATTTTTTGACGTGGACTGCAGTAGAGTTTGTGAGTTTGTGTATTAGCTGGATCATACGTGAATTTTGATATAGAGTACGTTTAATCTTTTGGCTGACTTCCTTCTTTTTTCAGTCAATGAATCTTATAGGGAAGAAGATATGCTATTTTTATTTGATCCTGAAGGATGTTTATTTGGTGTAATAATTCACTACATAAGGATACTATCTAGTAGCTTTCGTTGTTATTTTAGGATTTATCCATTTGACAATATTGTTAGGTTATCCTATCTTTGTTTGTAGTTATCATTTGGAAGAGCCTACTTAAAGGACTCTTCAGGAATTGATTGAGTGGGTTTTATGAAACAAAATTGTTTTGTTTTGAGAATTTGTGTGGATGCCCTTACAACCCCTAGATGCGGATTTCTAGGGTTCCTAAGGTGTGGATTCTAAGGTTTTATTTTTCTTTATTTATTTTGTCGTCTTGCATCAAAATCCTTGATCATATGCAAGGTGTGCGTATCAACTTAAGGCATTTGAATGTCAAAGTGATTTTATCCATAGAAGGGGTAATTGTCACAACTTGCATTCCAGAATCCAGAATTCTGTGCTATGAGGTTTGGAAAAAATGGAAAGAAAAGATTTGAGAAGGGGACATATTTGACCAGAACTCTAGCTTAGCCTGAACTAAAAGTCCCTCATTAGTTCATGGGAAAAAAACAGCTCACATTCATAAACCCTGCAGTGGATTGTATATGAACAAGTTCCCTGCAGAAGATGCAATGTTGTAACACTTCTTGGGTGGGAAAGAAGCAATTCGCACATGTGGTTAAAAAATGGACGTCCATTTATTAATTTATGTAGGATTAGATTAAGTGAAACTTACTTACCATAACATACTTTTCTCTTCACTACTCGACATGAGCATGTTTGTATTTAAAATTGCTTCCATTTTTTGCACAGGACAGTCCTTCCATTTAAAAGCAAAAATCTATATGATTCTCTTAGTGAAAACAGGGGGATTGATGTATCCTAATAAATTTTCACACTATTCACATGTTTTCTTGGTGCTTTTGTTGTCATCCAACGTAGTTTTGGATATAACTTGTCTGTTTCCAGGTATGGTTTGACAATGTACCTCACCCTAAGCTTGTTGAATACAAGAAGGACCAGAATTGGGTTCGCAAATCTGGTGAATATCTTGTTTTCCCAGGAGGTGGTACTCAATTTAAAGATGGTGTTACTCACTACATCGAGTTCGTAGAAAAGGTAGTACATCGACTTATGGGCTCAAATTGTTTCACCTAACCTTTTAAGTCTATGATTGCATGCTCCTGTTTGTGTGAGTTCATTTACTTGTCCGTAATTGTTGCATGTAACCGATATCCATCACCATTTGTTGTGCATTTGGAGAAGAAAAATGTACTAAGAGGAAATGTTGGTTGGGTCATTTATTATTTTCTTGCATCTCCATCTCAAAAATTTGTGGTCACAAAATACAATTGGTTGCGAAATTGTAGCTTGAAATGCAGGTATCTGATGGTCCGATACCAACGTCTTCTAACATAAACGACCTTTAAATAAAAAATCAGGTTTTCTGGGAAGCGTCCTTGGCTTGGGATCGGGAGGAATTACATGAAAAATTATCCTTGTTTGCAGGAATGATATTGTTAGGAATCTATGGTCTATCACTATATGAAACTACAGCCATGAAGACTATTTAAGTGATCATATTTATTGCTTGGCTGGTTATTTTCAAGAAGCAATACCAATTAACACCCCTTCTGCGGTTGGCCAAACAGGTGAGCCTGTGCTTTGTAGTTGATACTGACTTGGTAGCTGTTCTTACTTTTGGCAAAAACAACCAAATCCATTAGTGTTTTGTCCGAGACTTTTATTTCTCATGTATGTCTATCTTGAATGGCTATTGGTTCAAAAGCAAGGTATGCATGCCCTTTGTTTATCAGATCATAAGGTACTTTATGTTGTCTTTGTTTTCCTCTCTTAACTCCAGGCTTTACCAGTAATTGAGTGGGGGAAACACGCTAGGGTTATTTTGGATGTTGGTTGCGGCGTTGCTAGCTTTGGTGGCTATTTGTTGGACAAAGATGTTATTACCATGTCATTTGCTCCAAAGGACGAACATGAGGCTCAGATACAATTTGCTCTTGAGCGGGGAATTCCTGCTACGCTCTCTGTCATTGGAACACAAAGGCTGCCTTTTCCTGATAACGTGTATGATTTGATTCATTGTGCTCGATGCAGGGTTCACTGGGATGCAAACGGTACTTCATAAAACCCATTTTAGTTCTTCTTTGTTAGCTATCAATCTATCAGTCCTGCTGTTCTCTGTCTATCTCTGTCTCAGTGTTTTTGTTGCAAATTACAGGTGGGAAACCACTAATGGAACTGAACAGGATTCTTAGGCCTGGAGGGTTTTTTGTTTGGTCTGCTACACCAGTTTACCGTAACGATGAGAGAGATCAGAATGTCTGGAACTGTTTGTATTCCAGTATCCCTATCTTTACATTGTTTTTGTTATGTTGTTTATTTCATTCTTGGTGCCGCTTTTGTGACTGGATTCTTAATGGGCAATTGTAGTTTACCATTTCTTCTTAGATTTTTTCTGCTGTTGCAAGAGGGTTTATTTTCCTTGAAGTTGAGTGAGTGTTTCATAATCCTGGAATCTGACTAAGCCGTACATTTGCTTGTACCTCCCTCCCCATTTCTTGCAGCTATGGTGGCTGTGACAGAATCTATTTGCTGGGAGGTAGTGGCAAAAACTGTTGACTCATCTGGTGTTGGGCTGGTTATATACAAGAAGCCCGTGTCATCTTCCTGTTATGGAAAACGGAAAGATAATAATCCACCTTTGTGTGATCAGAACAATCGGCAGAACATTTCATGGTATACTCTTCGGACTAAAATCTTTTGTGATAATTAGGAAATCAAATTGCGACTTGTATATCCTCTTTTTTGGTAATCAAGTTTTTTAATTACCAGAAATCTGGTTATTGTGATTCATATGTAGATTATTCTTTATGGTAATAGAATTTCTCAATTAGAAAAATTAAGAAATTGTGATTCAATATTCATTGTTTGTCATTAATGCCAATTTATTTGTTAATCTTAACAGGTATACGCCCCTTGACAGTTGTCTTGCTCCTCTGCCAGTAGATAGCATGGGTAACTCTTACAGTTGGCCCGAGGAGTGGCCCAAAAGGCTTACCAGTAAGCCTCCACATCTATCTGCTGAACGAGACGCTGAAGAAATCTTTTACGAGGACACAAAACACTGGTCCGCACTTGTCTCAGATGTTTATCTAGAAGGCGCTGCTATAAACTGGTCAAGCGTGAGGAATGTAATGGATATGAATGCCGGTTATGGAGGGTAAGGAAAATCAGTTGATTCAACTTGGTCTATCTGGTAATGGGATCTTTCCCTTCATTTTTGGGTTCCATATTGTTGGAGACAGAATCAGTGAAAAGTTTTAAACTCATTGTTTTCATTTTGTACAGGTGGAAGTTATGGAATATTAGAAAACATCTTTTCAGAGTTTGAAATTTAGATTTGGTTCAAGGATTTGTTGAGGAATACTAATATCAGGAGGGAAAGCAGAACATGAAGGAGAAAATGGATTGAAAATGCAGAATTTATTCTTTTTGGTTTACCTCGAATTTTCCTTTCCCATGATAATTCCCTTTGTATCTTCGTGAACGGAATACACCCTAAAAGCCGGTTTTTTTGAGAAAATGTTTCCCAGAGCAGTTTTCCAGCAGTGTTTCCAGAAAATGGAAACAGAAACCAGAAGGGAACATCAATACCAGATATATGCTACTTGGTTTATCTTCTGTTATCCTAGCTCTAAGATGTTCTCTACATTGGTTACAGATTTGCTGCAGCACTTATTGATATGCCTCTATGGGTGATGAATGTAATCCCTGTCAACGGGCCAGACACTTTGTCTGTAATATTTGATAGAGGATTGATTGGAGTCTATCATGACTGGTGCGAGTCTTTCAATACCTACCCTCGAACTTATGATCTTCTGCATTCCAGTTTCCTCTTCAAGAACCTCACTCAAAGGTAACACATCTTTCTCTTGTACGTGTTTCAGTGATCTAACTATGTGGTGATCTAATCCTCAGATTGCAATAATTGTTGTTGGATAACGAAATCGTTTGCCAGTAATTCCAGAGAAAAAATGTACCTTCTTGGCTTTCCCTAAGAACAAACAAAGAAGAACAATTTACTTAGTGAGCACAACTCACAATTAGTGTCTTACGATGATTAACCAAACCATAGTCCATAACCCAGAAACCTAGCATGCACGCACGCACAATCTATACTTTTGGTGTATGAACTTCGTATGATTGTATCTTATGGGTGTGATGTGTCCACCTATTTAAAGATATCAACAGATACCAATGGTCACAATCTTTTGGTTCCGATATTCATCAGTTGTGCCACCATTTGCGTCTGCTTTGGATCTGAACCTGACTCCGGGACTATCAATCATTATAATCACATGTTTAGTTATTGGATTCTTTAATCGTTTGGCATGAAAGTTAGCATCTCATTTCTTATTCCTAGGTTTTTGGTCATGATCATGACTTTGGATTCTTGTGATTCATTTTCAGATGTGATATTATGCAAGTTGCTGTTGAGATGGATCGCATATTGAGACCAGGTGGATTTGTTTTGGTTCAAGACACTGTTGAAATGATTAACGATCTCACTCCTATTTTCCGCTCGCTCCACTGGTCCATAGACTTGTTTCAAGAACAATTCCTTGTTGGTAAGAAGGGGTTCTGGCGTCCAGATGGTAGAAGTAAGATTTGAACAAGTCTCCAATACTTTTTTGCTATAGACACCGCATGTGCACAATGTGGGGCCCGCCGAAGGTGTTTTTGCTGTACACATGCGGTGTCCCCATCTTTTTCCATACTATACTCAATGTGTTTTGCTCTTACGAAGTGTTAGGAAAGGGAAAATGCTCGTTCTTCTTCCCGGTACACATGCGGTGTCCCCATCTTTTTCCATACTATACTCAATGTGTTTTGCTCTTA
Source organism: Rhododendron vialii (assembly GCF_030253575.1). NCBI lineage: Eukaryota > Viridiplantae > Streptophyta > Magnoliopsida > Ericales > Ericaceae > Rhododendron > Rhododendron vialii. Next base: position 37,214,118 of record NC_080565.1, on the reverse strand, counting down.
CGAAGTGTTAGGAAAGGGAAAATGCTCGTTCTTCTTCCCTGAACCGTCACAAATTCATGTATCATTGTCTCTTAAACAGCATTTCTGGCAATAAAATTTGATTTGGTCTTCCAGTTCGTTGTGGTTCCGAAACTTTTGTGTTTTCTTTTAGCCAAAGTTTTCAGGAAGTTTAAGATAGCACTTACACCGCAATCGCAAGAGTAACCATAGTGAACGCAAAAAACGGCCTTTGAGGCGATAAAAGTTCATTTGATCTCCCAATACAGTTGCGTTGTTGAACCTTTTCTTGTTCCTTTAGGCCGAGTTTTCAGAAACTCTATGCCCGAAAGTACAGGAGCAACCACTTGGTAAAGACAAAGGGAGAAGCAATCACAAGATGGTTTCCGGCCTCCAATCTAGCATGCTATCCACTTAAATTACACAACAGACAAATCACAAGAATTATTACAGTTGAGATTCGGAACAAGAAGAGAGATTCTGAAGCGAGAATCCGAACCAGAATCGAGCCCCATGATCCTGCTGGGTTGGAGCTGAGATGGACTTCCACATTCTCACAAAGAATTCTTCACTATATTACCACATTTCTACAACTACTAACAGTTGAGTTTCGGAACGAGACGTGAGACACATGATCCTGCTGGGTTGGGGATGAGATGGACTCATGGACTCAATATCCTACCCGTGGCAGTGAATAGAAAAGTAGAAAAGATGAAAACTAAATCGACGATGCACAAGAAAAGGTCGTATTGTCTCTGATTAGCCGGCCATCAGTAGCTGACACGGACCGAGAGTAGCGACCAAACTCACCCTTAGAACTGAAATTCTGGTCAGTGGTAGCTGATCCAGAGAGAACATTGTGATCCTTCACCACCATCCACCCCCTTGAATCCTGACTGTTATGCAACGAGCTGGACAAGTCCCCGGAAATCAATTTCTCTCTCAAAGAATGGGAAACATTCGTGACCATCAAATAGGCATCGGTTCGTGATCCGGATATTGTTGACGTGATCATTCTGAGAGGGAAATTCCTCTTCACCATCGAGCGGCTGATCAAACTACCCATCTCAGATGCCACCCTAACTTCACTCACTGTCTTGACTCTCTGTTTAACGGATTTGTAAGTACCATCTTTATCAAATCTTATCAAATTATTGTACTTGAACTGATTCAGAACATGAGTAGTCAAATTCCCTGCACTTGATTTCACCCACCCTGAGAACTGACTCTTCCTCTTCGCTTTAATCTTGAACGATCCGTCGAGTAGTTCAAATCGCGAACTTCGCTGGATTGATAGTTTAGGAGCATGGCTATATACTGTTTTGGCCTCAACAGCCGAAGAGTCATGATCCAACCAAAGGTGTAGATTAGCATCCACAAGCCAAAATGGAATGCTATTGGCCACACCAAGCCCAATAAAATGAACCTTCCCATCCAAAAGAAACCCCAGAAATGGAGTCAAGTCGAAATCGTAGGAAGGTAGATTGAAAGCACCTATCGCGACAACTGGTTCCCAAAACAAGGGATTTATTCCTCCAGTGAATATGATCGGAAATGGAATCACCGAGCCGATAAATCTCCCATCAATTGTCACAAAAACCTCCCTGTAGGCTCCGTGGGCTCTCCCTGTGGTTAAATTGTTCGTTCTTATGTAAGAATCAGGTGGATTTGAGTACCAAAACTCATCATTTCCATGGAACGATACGTATATCTCGAGTACAGCCTTACAAGTATTCGGAGGAATCTGAATCCCCTTCGACTCAACACCCGATTCACTCTCGATTCTGAACCAAAACCCTTCATCACCCCCACTGGATACGGGGATTATCAAATTCGCCGGTGTTTCGTAAAGACCCAATGAATCTGAATTACTCTTTCTAATCAGTGGACTATCCCTGAATTTCTCAGATTCTAATCCTAATTGGCTCTCTTTGTTGACAAAATCCACAGCTATGTTCTCCTCCAAAAGCCCAGATTTCCTATTTAATTCGTGATGTTGTGGTGGAACCCCAACGTGATTACTTTTGTAATACAATAGAGTAAGACTAACGTCGTAAACGCCGGTGAGGTTGTCGGTGATAACATTCTCGAGCATGACCGTTAACGCGAGATTTGACTGTTGGAGCAGGAAGGCATACCTGCATGGACGAACACAGAAATCCAATTTCGAGAGGGCAAATGGGATGTGGAAATAATCTTATATCGGTATAGTGAACAACTATAATTGTAAAGAAGTCAAGATGTGATGCAGCGCAGCCTCTTTTTACGAAATTAATTGCAAAAAGAGATCACGAACTTGCTTATGTTAAAGATTCTCTCTTTAAAACACAAACACGAATAAGTATGAACTAAGGTACTCCCCCTTCGAACACACACACAATTGTGAGAAAACTCTCAATTTTCATTAATTCAATAAACAACTCTCAATTTTAACGTCACCCTACAACTTATTTTATACTAAAATACTAAGACCCAAACGGAATCAGCAAAACAAGAAGCTGAATCCTGGTAAATCGCTAATTGACTTAATAATTACCAAAATCAAAAGATTTGAGATATTCTCAAATCGAAATACTAGAGAATAAAAGAAAACTTGCCAAAACAAATGACACTTAAAGCGGAATATTCAAAAATAATTTATCACGAAAATAATAAAACTAGATATCTTTTTCTTAGATAATAAACTATTTCCATTCTGCATCAAGATGCAACTGTATGGATTCTTATGCACCTATACCAATTCCCACAAAACTAGTAATATCCCTACTATGAGAAGGTCCTTATTAAGTTTTCTAAAAATCTTAGTAGGATGACAAGCATATACAGTAAAATTGAAATTTATTCATAACTAATACTACAATGAAAAACGATATTTCAAGATTTCGGGATGGCCATTTCCCCGCAAGCCTTCCCCTTGTCATCCACTTGGATTGGAAATGGCCTTACTGAATGGATTGACATTAAAACACTTCTTTTTTAGACCATCAGGCATCCAAGCCAGTTTAACTACACCTCAACTTATACCAAGATCCTTAAGTTAAGCCAGACAATCCACTAATTCCAGGATTCTAAAGCTAAGAACCGGACAAACCTCAATTGGCCAATCCCATAGGGTTAATTGACATTGGAATTGTTCCCATGCTCATCCACTAGATATGTCATTTAACTATGAGTACTTCACAGTCTATTTTCAAATTGTCAAGTTATGAACAGTTAGTCACCATTCAGGGGGCGTATCCCATCCAGTTTCTTCCAACCAGTCCGGTCAGGTTAGACTATTTATGGACTTTCACGGGCCCACAATAGTGATCGGAACCGTTTATTTTTTAGAGCTCGTCAAGAACATTGACGGGATCCTCTCCCTTTCATTATACTTTCCTGTCCGGATTAATAGTCCCTAGTTCAATTCTAATCAAATAAAAAATGAGTTATATCTTTAAATTAGTAATGAATTTGATATCCAATATGAATCTTTGTTTGATAGATTTGATAGATGTCAATTAGTTCTACAAGACAATGATTTCAAAATTATATAAAACATTATAAATTACAAGATATAATCGATTGAAAAGTGGCACAAACTCCCCAAAAGACTATTAAATCCGGAGAATAATTTGTAAGTCTACTAGGTTACAAATTACTCCATCCGTCCCAAATTGCTGTCAAATTAAAGTACTTCTTGAGTTCTTCAAATTGGTATAAAGAAATTTAATAAATTATGTACGAAAATATAATATTTTTTGTCCAAAAATTACACGATCGTTTTTATAGAGCACAAGCAATTTGAGACCGAGGTAGTAGTATTGTATTACTAGTAAGATGAGTAAAAATTCACCTGGTGACGTCATTGCGAACCTTCCAGAATACCCCTTCGGCATTAGGCTCGGCGGTGCTGGTCCGGAGGATCTCGGCACCGGCGAGCCAGACGGCGGCGATGCGGTCATACTGGTCTCCGTCGGAGGAAGCGCGCAGCTCGAGGACGACGCGGGACCATGGCGGGGGACAATCGGACGGCGGGGAGTAAGAGACGGAGGTGGGAGGGCGGCCGATGGTGTCGCCGAAAGTGTGGTTGAAGGCTTGGAGGGAGCACGAGGGGATCAGGCGATCGGAGGGCAGTGGGCGGGTGATCTCGATGTATTCTTGGGGCAACGGGTTTTGGCGGAGGGAATGGGGGATTGATTTGGTGAAGCGGTCTGGTATGGGCGGGGAGGGGGAGGAGAGAGAGAGGGAAGTGGCGAAGAGAGAGAGAGTGAGGAGGAAGAAAAAAGGACGAGACATTGGTGTGTGGCGTGTGCTTTCTGTTGAGTATTGGAATTGCTTCTAATAAATACTCCGTAGTACTGTACTATAATTGGTAGGATAAATAATTGAAGTAATTGGTAGGATAAATAATTGAAAAAGTGGTCCAAGTCCACTGTAGCATGATTCGAATATATTTTGAGTAGATTTACGTGCATGAAACGATTTCGAACAGGTTTGGAGTTTTATTTTAGAGGTATGTGCATAGATTTTCTGTTTAGTTTTTGGGCGCTTCGGAAATTATTTGGTGCAATGTTTGCGGAGAAAGAAGAAGGTAATGTTTGACTTCATATTTGATTTAATTAATTTAGGGGTGCGCACAAACTGATCGAGACTTACTCCGTTTGCTTCACTTCATATTCGATTATCTTTCTCAGTATCTCTTGGACCACTTCATTTTCCATACTAAAAGCTTGTGAAACGGCATGAGAAAAGCTACAGGAATTAGTTTAAAGTAATTGGCAAAAAAGAAAGAAAGTTTAAAGTGTAAGTTGACTCACCCGAAATACTATGCATTAACTACGCGTAAGCTTGTTTTTAGTTTTCAGAGGGATAAGTGATTATGAAATTGAAAACATAACATTTAGAGTGTTAGTTACATATTTATTATGCATAATTAATTTTGATCTACAAATTTGAAGTTTGCATGATCGCTGAATTAAGCTCTGATCTAACACATAAAGCCGCGGTTTGGATGCCGGCATGAGAAGGGTATTAGTTTCCCTTTCTTAAGACCGTGGGCTCATGATTAATTCTTGATTTGGAAATTCATTTTTTCGTGGGTATTAGTTTTCACTTGGATTCTCTTGTACCCCTTAGTATTCCCGGCGGGGATTATTTATGAGGAGGTTTTAGGGTGGTATTAAATAATACTCCCGAATAATTCCATTTCAACTACGAAACAATATTATCCTCTATTTTATCCATCATCAAAACCAAGTACTATTTAATCCACATTCTCTAATACCTCATCCAAACTAACTACGGAGTACTTTTTAATCTCCCGTCACATCAATGTGGGTCTACCATTCTTATATAATACCTTCTACTATTTTATCCTCCTCATAACTAATACTTCAAATTCTTATCCCACATCCAAACGGGCCCAAAGGCAGGTGTTGTGAACAAAATGTGGAGATGCTAAATTTATGAGCAATGCTAACGGTGCATTTGGACGAACTTCTCATGGACTTTTTTTCGCATGTTTTTTTTTTTTTTTTTTGGTTGCCTTTCAACTCTTACGAGATTGGAGTATAATTTGTACATCATATTTTTCATCTCGATGAGAATAATTGAAAATAAAAATAAAAATAGAGACCAGAATTTTTTAAAAAAAAATTGAAGTATAAAACGATGGAAAAACCACAAAAGAAAATTATGATCTAAAAATTATACTCCAATATCGTAAGAATTGAGAAAAAACAACAAAGTCCCAAATTTTTTTTTTGTACAAACTCATTCAAATGAGAAGATTTTTAGTGCCGAGCGGATACCACGTGGTGTCCGCTCGGCGCATCCGGGGCGTCCATTTATGTTTTGGACGGCTCGGATTTGGAGAGAGAAAGAGGAGAGAGAGTGTTGGGGTGAGAGAAGAGAGAGTGTTTCAATGTGGACCATCTAATATATTTTTAAAATGGCTTAAATATGTTGCTTGAGCACCACGTTGACCAGGTGACGTGGTACCCCCGGCCCCCAAAAATTCCTCCATTCAAACTTGTACTTATACACGGATCAAAAAAAAAAAAAAAACTTGTACTTATACTGCCAATCCAACACCATGATCCCACTCCCCCCCATTTGTTCCCTTGTACACAAACTTGAAAAAAAGGAAGTTTCGTCGGTTCAAGGCAAAACAGGAAGATATACAGTCCAGTTGCTTGGAAAAAAACAGCAGCTAATAGTCCGTACAATTAGGAAAAATTATTGGGTGTTTTTTGGGACACTATCACTTGGTGTTTCTCAATAATCACACATAAGATTGGAGTTTGGGTTGGTGCTGTGCACCTCTGAGCCGTCGGATCGTGCATCCGATGGCTCGGATTTCATCTCGACAACGATCGAAAGCCGTTCATTGCAAAAATGAGATCCAATTCGACGGCTCGGAGGTACGCAGTACGGTGCTGCGCACACCACTGCATAGCACCATCCCCCAATTCCATTAGATTACAAAGGTTTTCATAAACTCAGTTTTATAGGATTTCGCATGTCCAAAAGTGTTTTGGACGATCCAGATTTTAAAACTCTTTCTTACAAGAGTTTTTTTTTTAATCAAGACCATTAATTACCGAGACGGACGGGTGAAATCATGCGCTAACGTAAATAACTTATTCACGGAAGAGCCGTGAATAAGTCATTCTCATCATACATTAATGTAGAGGTCAACAGGAATACACACAAGTGGAGTCCCGTTAGGGCACGAGCTCCCACTCTATGTTGTAAATTTATGCTAGTTTTTCTAAATATTCCATTATACTGGAAAAAAAAAATGATAGTGTTCCAATAAAATTACTCTAGATTTCCTTTTTGAGAATGTTTATCTTGATCTCTTTTTAAGAATGTTAAATTTTCACACAATCTTTTTGTGCAAACATATCATTTTCTGCTAACGATAAGGTAAAATTACATATATACTCATCCATTTGTTACTACTTTATGGGCAAAAAGAAGAAGAAGGTATTAATCAAAAAATTATAAACGTACGCGTTAAATTTATTAATTTGTATGCCCCCACTAATGCTAATTTATGGATCTATCTCTAGAGGTCAGTATTAAGTGTATGATTTTCACGTGAAAGGAACGAAAGATAGTGTCCTTCTCACCCAATCGTAGCCTAAATACGGCAAGTCTGTAAATGGAAGTCAATATTTTCTCATTCGTGAATCTGACTTGCTTGGTTCTTGTTTCTACATATAGTTCAATGCTTATTGAAGCTACTAGTCTTGAAAACTCAGCAAAATATTCATACCAACTATAAAACACTCTTAATAAAGAATCAACCATGGAAAGAATTAAACGCAACTTGATCTAAACAAGCTAAAACAAATATCTTATTTATCTAGGCGTAGCATGGAAAAAAGTGTGACCCAAGGCGTAACTCTATCACACACAAGTACACAACATTCTTTTTCCCTCCCGATTCTCCCAACGCCACATGCTCTCCGCGCGCGCACTCGCTCCTCCTGCTCTGGCCCGGCCGGTATTCTGTTTCACTGCAACTCCCAATTCCACCACTCATCATTACTCTTATACTCTCTCACCCCTCTCGTTCCACATGTGACCTCTCTCTCTCTCTCTCTACATATACATACACCAACACGTTTTCTACTTCGACCGCCATTAACAACAATACCTCTCTCTCTCTCTCTCTCTCTCTCAAACACACCTGTTTTGCTCAGCGTTTTAGTGGCTTGAACACCGAATCGAAATGTTCTACTCTCACCAGCTCCTGGCTCGGAAAGCCCCGCTCGGCCAGATATGGTGATTGATTCAAAACTCCTTTTCGTTTCATATACTGTACTACTTATCTCGTAATTCAATACGAATTTTGATCGAAGCCTCTGTGTTCTTCCTCCGCTAAATAGAATTCCAGTTTCTCTGTTTGTGAATCGTTGTAACTTATTACACTGTCCGTTCTGTGTAATTCACGCCATTGTCCTGAAATTGGTTCTTACTCTGTTTATGTGGCTGTAGTCATACCGACTCTTAGTTTACGTTTGTTTCTGCAAATTCACGCCTGATTCAATCTACGATTTCGTTCAATTCAAGCTGTGAATTGTATTTAACACGATCCATTGTCCAGTTTTCTGAATACTACTTGGTTTGTTCTGTGTATTAGCTCAGACCGTTGGTAATTTATCCGATTGAATTGGTATTAGTCCTCACTCTATTTTGCTTCTGTAAAGTGTTATTCCCAGATTTTGTCATATTTATGTCCGTTTCAACAAATTTACGCCTATTACAAATTTACAATTGCAATTTCCATTAACTCTCTCTGTTTCCGTAATCTTACAAATATGATTTCAATTCTCTCTCTCTCTCTCTCTCTCTCTCTCTCTACTATGAAGGATGGCAGCGACAATGCACGCGAAAATCAATCGGAAGAAGCTTGACAAGCTCAACATCATCAAAATCTGGTCAGTTTATTTCTTCTCTAATTTCCATACTGCTTCAATCAAACTTTCTTCTACTTCAATCAGAAACCGAGTTCGCTAATTTTTATCCGCTACTGACAGCGAAGAGATCCTAAATCCGTCGGTTCCAATGGCTCTTCGACTCTCCGGAATTCTCATGGGTACGCTCTCTGTAAATTTACCTCAATTCCAATTTTTGACCGAGTTGAGACTTACCGCTGGCTTCGCTTGGCTTGCTCTCAGGAGGAGTAGTGATTGTCTACGAACGAAAAGTAAAACTCCTTTTTGGTAAGCTTGTAACCCTTTTATTCTTGTACCTTGTTTAGCTCTCTTTTATAGAGAGATCTGAATTATAGAGCCTGATTTACTTTTTCCTGTTTTGTATTGGTAGATGACGTGAATCGCTTTTTGGTACGTACGTAAACTCCATCTGTTTTTGCTTAATAACTAATTTGAATAACAAGGAGATGTTGACGTCTAGAATTATTTCATAACTGCGTTAATCTCAGGTGGAGATAAACCAGGCGTGGAAGGTTAAATCCGTACCGGATCCGACCCTCCTCCCCAAGGGCAAATCTCAGGCAAAGTGAGTCCCAGCTTCTATTTGCCTCTACTTGTTAACAATCAGGGCATCGTAGCGTTAACTTGGTACAGGGTGAAAGTAGGTGCATTTTGGTAATTTAGCATGATTTGGTTATCAGTAGCCAGTAGTAGTTCCAGTTAATCCGAGCATTTTATTTTAGCTCATTCTGGTATGGATTAAAATTAGACGCATGATAACAATTTAACAGGATTTCAGTTACAGTAGTTCATGTTAAAGTGGCGGCGCACTATAGGATGGCACGATGTTTTAGTTTTGGGTTCCCTCGTAGTTTTCTCAGTACAGCTCCACTGTGATCTGAGCTAGGGAAGGACGTGATTGTCAACCCATATAGCCATTATATTGAGTGAATATTCTATTGATTAGGCTCCATCTTTGTTACAGAATGGGGACGTAGGTGAATTATGTCTCCCAAAATTTGTCTGGTGGTCAAGATTTGAAACTTAAGAGGTTATTCATTTCTAAAGTTTTATGCCCAAAACTTTTCACATGTTATTCAACTTTATGGGATCGGTTTGTATGGGTCTTTGTATCAACTTAAATTGGGCTCCGCTAACGGACAATGAGATTTGTCCTTCAAAGATTAATCCGGGTCCGTGCTTGATCCAGACACAATGAGTTACTTGTAAAAAAGGGTACGAACTAGTGAAGGGTAGGATTGTCAATTTCCATAGGTATTGAATTTTCTCTCCTTGTTTTGAAGGTTCGAAGCTGTTACATTACCTGATAACAATCAAGATGCAGACCTTGGAGAGATTGAGCAGTCCCTCAATTACACTAACACAATGATGGGGTTCCAGGAAACCGCCTATGTCGCAATGGTAACTGTCCAAGTTTATTTTCTCCTCTCTCATTGAATAACGACTGAATACCAAAGGAAAAAAGTGATGCATGTCACAAGGACTTTTTTTTTTTCTGATCTTCATGTCACAAGTACTTGAAAACCATATATCAAGACTCTGTATTTCAATTATGCACTTGCTTCTTTCCAAATTACTCCAACTGTCTGTTTGTAAACTTTTTGATGGTGTCAGTTTTTTATTTTAACAAATTAAATGAAAATACAATAGTAGCTTTTTCCCTTATCTTTCAAGTGAATATTCAACTTTGTGAATATTTTATTAAAAGTTGAAGGGTGTGTTGAAAATTGTGAAAAAAAAATGGAAAGGAAGGAAAAATTTCTTGTTTGATTGCTAGTGAAAAGACTGAAGAAAGAGGGAAAATAGTGAGAAATAGAATGTCTAGAAATAGTATTTTTTTTCTCCAATTTTCTCTCCCTTTACCCTCTAAAACATTGTCCATTCCTTGTTATTCCTTTTCCCAATTTCAAAAGCATATTATAAACGTCGAATTCTATCCCTAACCCATTTCAGTGGTCTATCAAATCAATTATGCTATTGACAACCACAGGTAGGAAGAGGACCAGAGGAATACAAAAAATTACATTTTCAATACACTTTAACATATAGAAATTTGTGTTTTTTTTAATCCTTTTTCTGCATTATTGGGCTGTTATTAGCATTTTTTCTAATCAAATTCATCCTATATCCCATAGACCAAAATCTCTGCTTGTCATTCCTCTGTTTGCAGCGATTAGACAATGTGGATGAGCCCTATATTAACAACGATCCGAGGGAAGAAGCTCAATCCGAGCAATACCATCAAGGTTTTCTACTTTTTCCTGCATCCTTCTGCCTCATGAGGCTTTAAGCATGTCAATCTCCCTATTTATGTTCAGAGTTCACCATCTTAGAGGAGTGAGCTAGTACATTATCAACTAAACCATTTTCGTCTCTCTCTCTCTCTCAGCTGATGCCGCCAATATCACGTTATTTGACCGATTTGATTCATATCAGACTGATGCCAATCGTTACAGTCGCTTTGAGAGGTAATTTATGGTTATTAATGGATGGTGAATTCTGCTTTAAGGGATTTCTTACTCCACTTTCCTACACTATTATCACCTTATATAACTTCTATATTCATTTTCATACCTCTACAGCAGGGAGGAAGTGAACGTTGCCTTTTTGTAGTTCATGGACTCGCTTTTGTTATTGATTTTGTGTCTCGGGTTGTTTTGGATGGTGTGGCAGGTTTGACATTGAAGGGGATGATGATGAGACACAGGCAAATTTTACGTCTCAAGAACGCACACAAATTCCGAGTTCTCTGATACCATCTCCACCCCTTCCTTCTGAGCCTCAAAAACGTAAGCAACAGAATGATGCTTCTACTACTTATAAAACAGAAAGTTGAAAAATGCACCACATTGGTAGGGTTGTCAGTTCTTACTAGGATAACCGATAATAAATAGTGCCAATTACAAATGAAAGAAAATGTGCAAGCTATTGTATGGGTCACTTAGAAGTAAGTATTCTTTACAGAAGATTAAACATGCATTGTGGGTTTTCAAATTATAGATCACTGATGAGCACCTTATTATTTACATGGTGAACTGGACTTGCAATCGTTTCTTTTGGAGTTTTGTCGTAAAAACCTCACACAACAAGCCTATTTCTATTTTGGGCAGAAATGATGATATGCCCAATCAATGGAATGCTTGACCAAGCGATACATTTATGATGCATTAAGCATGTAAGATATCATACACTCAGTATTAAAATCCGAAAAGAAAGCAGAATTTTGTAGGACAATTTCACATATTTGTTGCTTTTACAGTTTTACCCCATCCGGTAGCTAATTGTGCCTCTTTCATGGTCACAATTCACAAAGCATTTTTCTTACACTCATTCATGACAAACACCATCACCATCTTTCTGGGGCGAAAGCATGCCCAAAGGGCAAAGGCTGAACTGATAGCATTTGAGGTGATCAAGGATGTCACATTAGGTTGATCCCGATATCCTGAGATGCAACTTCTGCAATGCATAAACCTAAATAGTTTCAACTCACTGGTTTATAAAGATGAGGGTTGAGCTTTTCTTCTCTGTTATTCCCTTTTAATGCTCTTATGTGGATAGAGCTTTCGACTCCTAACTCCTTAAGGTTCTTAAAGCATTGATGTCCATTGACATCTTATGGTTCAACGAAACAAGAACACACTGTGACAAGTGGAAAAGCCATAGACATCAGTTAATATAGAGCCCATTCCCATGTACCATGATCGATGACATATAAACCTGAATGATATAATGTTATCCCTCTGGAATGTCGATATGCTGACTTCTGGCTCTCTTACAGCTGATGAAATCCTGGACCAGCATCCTGAAGACCAGGTTTATCACCAACCTGATGGGGGAAAGGCAGCTAGTCAGGTAGCCTGAATTAACATCTGCAAGTACTGCAACAATGTGCGAAAAATAAGACAAATAAGTGACTCAATTTGAAATGAACAAATCTCAAATATGCATGTGCTGTTAGCCCCAACAGGATCTCCAGAGGCAAGGACCAACACGAAGGAAGGCAAGGAAGCCTGCAGCCTATGCCATGGATTATGTGCAAACTATCATTCCTGGACACATATACCAGTCCTGGCTTCAGAGTGCTTCTGATATTGTGTCAAGAAGAGGAAGAAAAAGAAAGGTTGCCTGTAATATGCAACATTCATTTTTGTTCAGTTCTGTACGCACAAACATGGATTATATTTGAGATTGTCTATGATAAACAACTCCTTCATGCATTTCAGCATTTCAATGCCATGTCTACCATGAAGATAGGCAACCTCATGGATTTGCCTCCCACAGTACTACTCTGTGGGCTCTTTACAACTGGAAATAGAGAAGTACATTACCCAGCACCTCTTTTGGAACTATGGGTTAGAAGTACCCAACCTCCACATGATTCACCTTCATGTAAGAACTCTATCTCAGTATCCCTTGAAGAAGGTTTTTTTTTTGTTTTTTTGTTTGAGAAAGTAGAAGATAAGAATAGTCCACGACTGCATGCAGGGAAGACATCCCCACCCCAGCCACCAGAACCTTCTGCATCATCACCTGCAGATAGAGTTCATTATAACGACTCAATGGGATTTGTAAGCCACTCAATTAATCTCTTACTTCAGTGTTTCCAAAACAAACATTCTACTATTGATAACAAATTTCTACTGTGAAAGCCTTGTGAAGATGTGCATGGTGGACTTAGCTCCCATTCAATGGGAGTTTCCATAGAGAAGCAACGGACAAATGTCAATGTTAATGCGATACCAACTGAAGTCCTCATGGAGGAGCTAAGAAACAACCTTGTGAACGATGGTGTGAGAGTGAATGAAGCCAATGTGATGGTCACGCCCGGAAACTCTGGTATGTCCTACTTTTCCAAGCCATATCATCTCGTACACGCCTTAAGATTTCTGATATTCATAATTGCACACTACGCAGGAGATGAAGTAAGATCTATTCCCAGTTCAGGATCTGGGCATGGGACCTCAGGCAGGTTAGTGATGTCTGTACATACATCTACCGTACAATGTACAGCCATTGGATTTTGAGATGGGTTTCCTTGAAATCTTTGTTTTGACTTGTCCATAATCACTTTAATCTGGTGCCTCATCAAAAAATTTTGTAGTTGGTTTCGATTGAGATGTTTTTACTTCTCAGGTCCAACAAAAAGAGGCCTTATTCTTCGTCCATACACAGTGGTAGCAGCCTTGAAACAGTAGCTGAGGAGAATCCATGGCAGCACCCAGACCCAAATTTCAAGTTAGCCAGACTATCTGAAAATGGCCTGACACCTGAGAATGGTAAATAGCCATCTGTTCTTTCTCTTCTACTTCATCGCAAGCCAGGGGTGGCTCTAGGTGGACGACTATCAGGTCAATAGACCCAATAATTCGGAAACTAACTAGATATGTTTTCTGTATTTACAAATTTTGATAAAATTTGCATGCATCTTTAATGAGCGTAATAAAAGAATATGAAAAAATAGGATGTTGGAGTCGATATAGTCTTTGTCTATCTGAGTCAATATGGTAATCAATGTGTCAAAAGTTACAAATTGTAGTTGATATTGATGAAATTGAGGGAGATTGAATTGTATTAATAAGGTATGCTTTATTTCATATAACAGAGGTTAGTTTTGTTTTAATTGTCTTGGGAAGAGAACATATTTGAACAACCTAACCGGCAAAATTCATGGAGCCGCCGCTGTCCTTCGTTATTATGGTCATTTATATTGCGCTCGCGGGACTAACTTAAATATTATGTTCAACTTATGCAGATCTTTTGGTGGAAACTGGACCTACACAAACCCAACAGCCAATCTTGAATCCAGCCACTGATCAGATAACCAACTCTATTCGAATGTAACATTGTTTTTTATTTCTCTTTGGCTTGTACTATGTCCTTCTCATAAATTTCATTTTCCTACTTTATGCTTCATAATTGGACTTGATGCCTACAGGCAGCTGAAGACTCATTTCGAGACACCAGGATCCTCTCAAAAGGAATCCCTAAACCAGCTAGCCTTTGGGATGAACAAAATAAGAGCAGCCCATCTCTTCTATCAAACTTGTGGTATCAGCATATTCATTTGAAAGTTTTCCTTTTTCCACTTGCAACAATTTCGCTCATGGAATTTGACACGGAAAATTGGAAATGGTTTCTGTGCAGTTCTAGCCTCTCGTGATTTCGTAAGAGTTGAGCAACATGTGCCATATGGGGATATTCTCATTTCTAGAGGGGCAAAGATGTGATACAGTAGAAGTAAGCAAACCTCTATGTCGTAAATTTCTTCTAAAATCCTTATCTCTGGTAGAATTCATGCTGACAATTTTTTCTTTTTCTATCTTGTGACTCGCAAATCAGAATATGTTAATTTGGGCGCAATTTTGCTATTTAGTCTCAAGAAGCAATGGATGTGACTTCTTGAGAGATACACTTATGTTTTCGTGAACAACTGAGGCCAAATTTCTGGCAAGTACTTAGTAATCTAGTCTTATCTTGCATGATTAAGTGTCAGTCTGTCATATATTCTTGTAATTTTCAGCAGTTAGTTTGGAGTTTTGTGTTGCATAACTGTTGGAATTCGAACTGTATTACGCAAGAATTTTAGGTTTGGAAAACAGCCATAATTTGTTCTTCCTTCTAATGTTACACGAGTCTTCTCACTTCTAAAAGAGCATCCACATTGTAATAAGCAAATTGGTACGGATAAGCAAACTTAACAACAATGCTAAAAAAATACCTCACATTGTAATAAGCAAAGTTACAAGTTTTTTTAGCAAATAACCAAATTCCACCTATTCCATAACCAAACTTAACAACTTTTACCAATAACCAAAACTTAATAATCAAACCCAATAACCAAATTCAAAACTAAAAAACTAAAAAACACCCTACATTAGAATCGTCTCATCGAGAAGAATAATTTGGTGTGGTCGGATGCATGATTAGAACTCGTTTGTAATTGGACATAGGTGCATTGCGTATTGTGGGGGTTTTTTTTTTATAGAGATGCAAAAATAACCAATGTGGAGGCAAAGTTTGTTAAGTTTGATTATGAACTAAATGGATAATCAAATGCTGACGTGGCACATTTTGGTTATTGATTTTGATTATTCCCACTGCGGATGCTCTAAACTTGTTAAGTGCTTGTATTGGAATTTAAATGAGGGTGGAATATGCATCGATCCCAATTGATTGAGACTTTGTTCGGTTCTAGTTTGGTTTGACATGGAATATACATCTTGCACATCTAGTTGGATTTGCACTCGCTATGTGTACCTTCAATATTCAAGTTTTACTCATTTTACGCATTTTCTATGCTATCTTGTATGTACCATCCTATCGTCCAAATGTAAAAGTTGAGAAATGAGAAATTTAGCCGTCTTGTATCGTTTGATATGGAAATGTGATGACACAACTTCTTCCGATGTTGTTCATGAAATTGAACCTCCGGACACGCTATGCTGGAAAGACTTGGGACCTAGAATTTGAACAGAGACATAACAATAATGGAAGAATATCCGGTGCAAGAAGTTCAAATTCTTGCTTACTCTTGGTTTTGGTGATGCAAAAGGCACACAAGTTTATATTTGTCCCCATTAAATGGAAACAAATTAATTCGCCATTTTATGGCGGTCGGGTCATGTCAACTCATACCCTTGGTGGTGACATATAATTCTTCAAGATGTCACGCGCTCCCCGCTCTCAATTCTCGCACTGCGTTTGCGCTCTTAATTCTGGACACTAGTTCAGGATGTGTTTCAAAGACACTTTCGCGCTCACACACCCGCTTTCGCACGAATTATGTGATTGGACTTAGTCATACCTATATACTCCCTTTGCTGGGTTTGACTATTCATATTAGCCCCCATACAATGTCCTTCCCCTAGAATCACCTCCTCCTCATATGATGTGCATTGCTAGATGTAATAACCGCACATGGCAAAGACTCTTTTAAGTTAGACATTGCCTTGGACCAGAAGAGAACAAACAGGAAAATCAGAATGCTAAAATGCTATATTTGTATAGAAATAGTTTGTACCTTTGATTGTAAAGTCTGCAAAGTACCAACTCAATCAAAGGGGGGAGGAAAAAAAACACGGAATTGACTTTGAATAGCTGGTTGGTTGGCATTAGCTGCCCCTTGATTCTCTTTACCTCTTCGGATATATATTTGTTCGAATTTGTGTTATGATTGCGGTAGGTGTTGTTATATATTTTTAGTACTACTTAACAACATATATAGCTTGTTGCATTTTTATATATTTATCAAATTCTCTTTAAATATTTGTGTATGATTAGAATTCTCTTTATATATTTATATATAATTCAGTATCAAGCATGTTGCATTTTTTCCCATGATATTTGGATACGATCTTCTCCCATTTGGCACATCTAGCAAGACATAAATGGGTTCAATAAAAAGGGTTCGATTAAGATAGTAAGATGAATGGGAACTATTTGACGAGTTGTAGGGCTTGTTTTGCTTAACAGTAAAGTTTACCTGCACGCTTCTAAAACACAGATATTCACTTACAGATGCACACGTGGCATCTCAACTCAAAAATCTATTGGTTTTTTTTTGTCTTTATTTAAAAATAAAATTGAGTTTCCATCATAATTTTGACTTTTCTGATTCTTCACGTGGAGACAAATCAAGAATTCACAAAAATTTGATGCGAAACTAACAAATGAAAGAAAAATAAAATAAAGACAAAAAAAGATAAGCCAAAGGTAACAAAGTTTACTTGTGTTTTACATTTCGGAGATTGACTTTATTTTGGAGAGTCGCAAGTTCGCTAAAATAGGCGCAGCAAATTTAAAACGAACATGGCGAATCTTGAAACTCAATCCACCTAGGAGTATTTAATTATGTAAGTGTGGACATAGTAATTATAAAATCTTTGCTTAAAAGGTCTCCAAGGTTATGAAACTTCCAATTACAGCATTGGAATATACTTAAATAAGACCCAAAGAGTATAAGAAAATTACATGTCAACGCGAGGAGTATGTTTATTACTGCTAGCAAGCTATATGGATGGTCGGTCTTATTTTGCTGATGATAAAATAGTGAGACTGAATTCAACTTCAGCGTATTGAGAGACAAAAGTTGATTCATCTTATTTGTCTACATTAGCTCATTGAGAGAATCATAACTCTCAATAGTGACTTGTTCTTCGGGTTTAAGCGAATATTTTGTGACGTGCACTCGATAAGGGCTTAATTAGTTCTATTTTAAATAAATAAAATCCAAAATAAACTTCGCGTGCATAAATCATGTCATCATATATCTTTCCTTTGACCAATTCGTATTGTTCGATCTTTTTCTCTTGCTTTCATTTGAAAATTTTAAACTTAAAATTCCGAGATTTAAATGCACGTATTCAGCTCACCTACATATCCTTATCCACCAAATTCTCTCAAAACCTTATCCATTCGGTGATTCAAAATGTTCACTTTGCCGTATAGATAACAACTGCAAAAGAAAGATGATTAACCCTTTATGTTAAAAATCACTTCGACCATCCAACTCATACAATTTGTTCATGCATTCATAAATGTCTGAACAAGCTGCTTCTCGCATAAAATTTGTTGTTCTTTGCAAGATGTGCATAATAAACGACTCGGACCATGCCGATCAAAAAATAAACGACTCAAATCATCATTGTGGGTCTAAAGGTTTAAAATGTGTAGTTTGGAGGAATTTGGTGGTTAAAGCCACGGAGGTGAGCTGAATGCACCTAATGCAAACGGTGAATGTATTCATTGCTGACCTAACACAGAATTCATGATGCACACACCTTTTCTGGCCCCCTTTTTTAATTCTTCTTTACACCATCAATAACTCCATGGACTCTGAATAGTTTTCATGAAAATGTCTTTGAAAGTTAAATTAACGATGGAGATTCACTTTGATACGTAGGCCACGAATTTTTTTTTTTTTGGTCAAATGGAAATTTATAGGACCTTAACATTTAAGTGAATCTAAACTACTGATTTCTGTCTCCGAATTTTTTTCTTGAAAATGTCTTTGAAAGTGAAATTAATGATGAATATTTACTTTGATATATGAGATTCTAACATTCAAGTGAATCTAAATTATTGATTTCTGTTTTCGAGACCTTTTGGAAAAAACTTTCCAAGGTCTCTAGCATACAAGGCTCCTGTCCAATTGATTCCAATCAATTTGGACCATTTGGGCCCACAACAATGAGAATTGGGGGTTTCAACGGACCAATCAGATTTCATCACAATCGAACAGATCTTGGCCGCCTATTGAGATGAAATCTCAGCCGTCCGTTGCCGAGCACAGACGGGGACAACAGGAATCCTAGGTTTCAACAAGAGAATAAATTCTTTACACAGCCGATGTAAATATTTGTTTCCTCCAAATTAATTGCATCGCAACACGTGTCAAAACAGTAGTCCAAATTAATAAAACACGACGACGTGGCGCAATGCAATTGATTTGGAGAAAACAAATGTTTACACCGACGGTGTAAAAAATTTATTCTCTTTCGACAATGATTGAAACCGTTCACTTTTTAAATTTTGTCGAAAACATCGATCACATCAAAAATCACATTAGTCGGAACCGTTCACTTTCTAGCATTGCCCTTTTTTCGGTCTGGCCCCTCTCTTTTTTTAATGTGGGCCATGAAGGTACACTACAAAATAGAGCAGTAGTACAATGTTTTAAAACGAAGGTGTCGGGAGCAGGTGAATATTCTCCTCGCTCGAGAAAGCGTGAACTTGACCCCTCCCATCTATCGATAAAAGAGACGCACAGAGAACGACCTGATACATTAATGGAGGGGAGGGAGGAACCTTGACATGTCATCGCCGGCACCTTGAAAACAAAAACTCCATTCGTCGTCTCTGAGATTATTCTCCACAGAAGACTCATCCAAACCCTTCCCTCACGAATTCCCTTCAAAACCTTACCTCACGAATTCCCTTCAATTTTTGTACCCCACACAAGACTTATCCAAATCGCACTGTATCCAACTCAAGTCGCCTTTTCAGCTCCTTTGGAAGTCAAAAAGGCCTCCGTTTTCCTGTTTTGTTTTCACGCGGTTTTCCATTCTCATAACCCGTGAGCGCATTTAAGATCCCCATCTCTACAAAATTCCCACTGGTTTTGTTCGCAGTTTGGCTTTTGTTTGAGCTGTTGCGCTGTTTTCCGAGTCGACTCGGTGTTCGGACTCGCGCGCATGATCCGAGTTCTGGAGGGAGAGACCTAGGTTTTTGTTTCGTGTTTGTTGAGGCTGAGGGTTGCGATGATCGAGATTTGGAGGTTTACAGAGCGTCGGTCTGCGATTTTTCTACTCGTCGGGTGTGTGCTGTATCAGAATTTGAGCTCGTGTTGGTCTTTAAACGAGGAAGGTAAGAGATTTTGAATTTCGCACTGATAGAAACGTAAGGAAAATGGAAGAGCGGGAAGAACTATTTTCTGAATTGATTAAATCTTTATGTTTGTACGCAGGTTTGGCTTTGTCGAATTGGAATGATGGCTTCCGAATACTGGATCCGTGTTCGTGGTTTGGCTTGGATTGTTGGAATACAAATGTTTTGGTCTTGTAAGTGGCGCTCATTAAATTTCTACGCTTTGGACAATCTGAGTTAATCTCTGTTTCTATCTTTTTGGTCGTTTACTGGAGTAGAATTTTCTTCCTAGTTTGAAACTGAAGGGAGAAATAAGCACATGCGCAGGAAAAAGGAAAATGTTATAGAGTTTCATGAATTTAATATCTGTTGATTCTAAATTCAGGCGTAGATCTAAATTAGTTGATGGCTGGGAAACTACATGCATATTAGTTATTGTTTGGATTTAATGAATCTAAGTTAAAATACCAATTTAGGATCTAAGTTGCCAACAGTCTATCTTTTGTTGTGGGTTTGGCATAGTTATCCATGTGTTGTGCTAAAACACCAATAAAGGCATTGAGTTGATTTATGAACAACAATTAGGAAAAATCAATTGAATATCTGGTGTTACGGTATTCAAACACCAAGAAATAAACTGTAGTGGGACTATTCTTTGCTCTGGATCCACATAAATGGAGGATGTTAACTTATAATGGAAATTACATCCTAGGCAATGGATATCCCGTTTCTTTCCAAACAGTTTTGTACAGTATTTTAAGGGAGGTATGACGATTACAATGCAGAGCCATAAAATATAGACAGGCAAAGTAACTTGTTTGATGGTCAAATCAGATATTCTTCTTATCGCAAGTTCTACTGTCTGGATCAGTGTCTGTTTCACGTGCAGTTGCACCAACACCTTCATTTTCACGAAACTTCCAAAAATTCGAGTTAGAAATCTTAACAAGCATGAATTGTTGCTCCTGATCCCACTCGAACACATGGCCTATCATGAAACTTACAAAGCACATCTTCATGTCTGACGTCTGCTTTTGTTATTTTCCAGGAACAATGCTAAAACTGGCAGTTCTGCTCCTCGGAAGCTTCTAGATAAGCATGCTCCAGTTCCACCAAAAGCAGCTTATGCTACGTTGTCATCACCTTCTTCATCTCCATCTCCATCACCATCTCCCAAATCTAGGGCTTCATCATCTTCTCCATCGCCATCGCCAAGATCAGACGCTCCATATTCTTCCCCTTCCCCATCTCCCACACCCTCCACTGCCCCTACTCCTGATGCTTCTTCGCATTCCTTCGACAGTCCAACGACTCCGATGCCTTCGTCGACTGCAGAAAACACCAGTGAAAGTTCCAACTCAAACAGTCATCGAGCTCTAATAATATGTGCAGCCACAGTGGGTCCTATGCTGCTTTTTTCTTTGGTCATTGGCATATTCTTTTGTCGAGGCAACAAGATAGTTGCAGTCAGACCCTGGGCCACAGGATTAAGTGGACAGCTGCAGAAAGCATTTGTAACTGGTAATTTTCTTTAAATTTGTGTATCATATTCTTAGGAGGCCTAGAAGGACAAAGCCTGCTCCTTTACGGTTGACCATTAAAATAAATCCTTTGTCAATATGGTCAATTCATTGCATAGCATGTTATTTGGTTATTTTCCTGCTACCAGTATTTTCACAGTTTTTTTTTTTTTGTTTTTTTTAAGTTTCATTTCACAGTACCTGCATTTTTTTTACAAACTCTGTTGACAGAGGACCTTTTGTTTTGTGTTTTTTTGCTTTCCTATTTGTTTTGCTTCGCATGTGTACCTGTCTCAAGCTTATAAAGAAGGCAGGACTGCCCCAGCATTCATGTTCCACAGTACAATAGCTAGTAAATCTGGCATTGCTTTAAGTCATCTATCGTATAAATGCATGATTCTTTTCTTCTCAGGTGTGCCAAAGCTCAAGAGAGCAGAGCTTGAAGCAGCTTGTGAAGATTTCAGTAACGTGATTGGTTCTTCACCAATTGGAACAGTATACAAAGGGACTTTGTCTAGTGGGGTTGAAATTGCTGTTACCTCAATTGCTGTGACATCTGCCAAGGAGTGGTCAACTAATCTGGAAGCTCAATTCAGGGACAAGGTAGATCGCTTTGGAGTATAATAGCATTTTGTGGTTTCTAATCAGTTCCACTCACCCTTAACGAGTCATTCTACATTGCTTTCAGATCAACTCATTATCAAAAGTGAATCACAAGAATTTTATGAATCTTCTTGGCTATTGTGAGGAGGATGAGCCTTTCACCAGAATGTTGGTCTTTGAGTATGCTCCAAACGGGACACTCTTTGAGCATTTACACAGTGAGTATCTAACTTCGTTTTTCAGTTTTGTGCATTTACTAATTTGTTTATTGGCTTGATTTTTTGGTTAAACACAGATGAAAAACAACCTGAAAATGGATATGGGTACCTATAAGGGGGTTACATTTTCTTGTTCTAACAGTTGTATGAGCAAGGTTTAGTGACTTCATTCCTAATGTTTCTTCAGCCTTGGGTTAAACCCCAAGAGTTGGACAAGCACCTTGTTTGTTTTAGCCTTGAAAACCACCAAAGTCTTCGTCAAGCTGTTTTTCTAGATGTTTATTTAATTCTATAATCATTCTCTGGCCTTATTGTTAGATTGATACCAAAGTTTATATTAGACTATTTTGGTGCTGAGGAAGCTATACCAGTATTATGTAGGGTTTGACTATTTCATATCACCGGCACAAGGATAGTCTGTCTTTGGCTACCAGCTTGGCTATGATCTCTTCCTTAAAATTGCAAAGAAAGAACTGGATAACATTTGGACTTTATCCCATATAACTGTCCCATTTATCTTTTTCTATGCAAAAACCCAACTGTCAACTAGGACACAAGGAATTCCTAATGCCTAAGCTGTGTTGATTTGGTGATGCAAATGACCAAGAAATAAGAACCCACCAAGAACATGGGCAATAGTTATTCTATTCTCTGTTCATACCTAGAAATCTTCAGTTTGACAATTGATCAAGTGGCAATTAATAAAAACAACCAGATTCAGGGGTGGTACTTCCAAAACAGGAAAGGAAAAAACAAGAAGATAGAGAAGTTGAGTTATAAAAAGGTTCCCTATTCTATATTCTCTTTTAGAATGATAAGGTTCCTCCATTTCTTGTGATTTACATGGAAATGAAGATTTCAATATTCTTGTGTCGTGCACCGGTTGAGAACTAATTCCCGTTCCTTGTTTGCTTCCTTCTGCATTAATTGACTGTTAACCTCGCGGAAGCAATACATGAGATCGATCTCTAACTCTCTTGCTCTTGCAGTAAAAGAAGCAGAACACTTGGAGTGGGGGATGCGGATGAGGATTACAATGGGCATAGCATACTGCCTTGATCACATGCACCAACTCAAACGACCAATCGCCCACAAAAACCTCCACTCTTCATCTGTCAATCTAACCGAAGATTACGCATCAAAGGTGTCAGATTTTGTTTTGTTGGACAAAGTAGCTGCCGCTGAGATGGACTCACATCCAGAAAGCAATGTATATAGTTTTGGTGTCGTTTTGTTTGAAATAGTTACCGGTAGACTTCACAGTGGGTCAATTGAGGACTGGGCGTCGGATTACTTGAGAGGGGACCGTTCCCTTAGAGACATGGTGGATCCAACTTTAAAATCTTTCCAAGAGGAGCAGATTGAACAAATAGATGAAGTGATTAAATCCTGTGTCAACCCTAACCCTAAGCGAAGGCCACAAATGAAAGATGTCACTGCAAGGTTGAGAGAGATAACATCTATAGGACCCGATGGGGCTGTCCCTAAACTCTCTCCTCTTTGGTGGGCAGAGCTTGAGATTCTGTCTGTAGAAGGAAGTTGATAGATCAAGTTGAGCCTGCGATTCCGCACTTATTATTAGTTTTTGTGTGTTCTTCTTGTGAGCCAAAAAGGCAACTTTCCATGTATACAAGTATACAACAGAGGTAAAAACAAGGTTGAATCTTTATTGCTGTGTTCTTTTGTTTGTTTTGTTCATTTGTAAGCTGTTAAAATGCAGATGTAAAGCAAATGTAAATGTCAACTTATTGAAGTATCAAGTTTTTCAATCTTTTCCATATTAATCATTTCATCGGTCTTTATGTTGTCCGGCTGACCTATAGACAACACAAAATCGAATATCAACTGTAGTAGATATGGATATTTTTGTTGGCACCAATAAAATCCTAATATGAGATTTTTAAATAACGCCCCCAATCCAACCATCTGCAATCACCACGCATAACAACTCTATTAACCTCTATCTCAGTTTCACCCCCTTCGATTACAATTGCAATCGATCCCAACCGCGGAAATCACCATCCTAGTCTCACTCGTCCTCCTCCAAATGTCGGGTTATGGGCATTTTCTGGCCAAACCAATGCAGAAGAAAGTAGACGTGGTAGTCGAAGGCATAACTTACTGCCAAAGCTGCGATTACTACGAAATTTTGTCCTACCAGGAGCCATCGGCCGCGCTAATCGCTGCAGAGCATCCGAAGTTAGCATTATCTGCAAAAAGTCACGTAGCCGCTAGTCTTCTATGCAGGACTTGAAGGGTTCAATACGAGCAAGCCCTTGTTAGACCACCCCGTGACACTCTTCACCAACTTGTTTGTTAAAAAAACAAAATGATGTAATTATCGACTATATATGATACATAATCCTAACACGCCTTTATATAGGTTACAAAATTTGACTACCAAGAACCCTAAACAAATTAGGAAAATTTTTCTAACATGAAAACTTAGACCAAATAGAAAACACAAATAATGGCCAAGACGAAACAGAAACCAAGAAATATTATTATGTTTACATTGTTCCTGTATGGTTTTTATATGCTCGATGTGTTTATGTTTTAGTAACTATTTTACTATTACTATGTGACACAAAAGGTAAGAAAATACTTGAAAAATAGATAAAGAAACCTCCTATGTTGGACTGTCACTCTTCATATGTGTAAAGCATAACATATCCTAGTTGAGATTAAATTATGATCGGTGGTGTAAATATTTTTTTCTCCAAATCAATTAGATTGTGTCACATGTGGAAACAATGATCTCAATTGGTAAAACATGGTGACGTGGTGTAATCTAATTGATTTGAAGGAAAATAATGTTTATACCGATGGTGTATATAATTTAATTCCACCCCAATTTTGTAACCCAAGTGAACAGAGGAGCCGTATGATGTGCCAGCGCTACTATTTGAGTCTCTTGTATATGACCACAAAAAACTTCACTTCATTTAAAACGTGTTATAAAATGAGAAGTAATTTTTACACTCTCCTTTTTAATATATGTACTCCATGTTTTGTTTTTTAGTGAAAATTTTTATATGCAATTTATTACTAAAAGACAAGAAAATAGGAAAAAGAAACAACAGTGCTACAGTCACCGACCCCAAAAGTCGGTGGCGGCCATTGCTCGCTGTGTGGGGCCTATTCCGGCATATGTGTGGGCTCCACACGAATGATCCAAGCCGTTCAATAATTTAAAAAAAAAAAAACCGAGTGGGTTTAGAAGAAAATAAGCTCGATCCGATATGTATAGGTGCTCGGATCAATCTTCTTATCTTTGGAAAATTAGAAAAAATGGAAGGATTGGTTTTCCGATTTTTCAAAAAAGGAAGATTGGATCTTAGTACCTACGCATATCGGATTGAGCTGATTTTTCACAATATGCACTCGATTTTTTAAAAAAAAATTATTGAACGGCTCAAATCATCTGTGCGGAGCTCAGAGTGGACCCCATGCGGCGAGCGGTGGCCGGCCACCGACTTTTGGGTCGGTGACTGTAGACTTTCTGAAAAAGGAAATAGGAGAATTTTTTTTATTCAATTTCTTGTACTACTACGTTTTTCCCCTTTTCCTCCCGTAGAAGAAACCAAACAAGAAGTAGAAGAGAATCCAATTCCTTTCTTTTCTGCATCGCCAAACAGACCGTAACAAGACTCCTCTCTACTGGATCACACGACTACCGCCTTCTACCTCTCTCGGAGACAAATCCCCTTCAACCAGCAGTCCAGCACCCTCTCTCTCTCTCTCTCTCTCTCTCTCATGGCAGGCTCAACCGAAGAACATGAAAGCGATCAACCACCAGTTCTCGACGACGAAGCCTCCAACGGCGAGGATGACGACGACGTATTGGACGAGGATGACGAAGAAGACTTCGGCGACGGAGAAGAAGGACCAGTGGTTAGAGCCGATATGGACGACCTCTTCCGCCGCATATCAACGAACAGCGTCCCCCTCCGAGTCCACGACGTGTTCATCAAAGGCAACACGAAGACCAAAGAATCACTCATCGAATACGAAATCGAAGCCCTGAAAAACGCCACCACGGTGCAAGAGCTCCTCCAGGCCGCGGCCGTCGCCAATGCTCGTCTTCGCCGCCTCGGAATCTTCGATTCCGTCAACATCACGCTCGATGCGGGCCCGCCGGAGTTGCCGGGCACTGCGAACGTCGTCGTTGAGGTCGTCGAGACCAAAAACCCTATCTCCGGCGATTTCGGTGTATTCTCGAAGCCTGAGGTACGGTTTAATGGCTTTCTGTTCGATTTGAAACGAAACACAAACTTAGTCTTTTGCTGCTAAGCCTATGGTCTAAACAATCATAGATTAGATGAGGGCTGTAAATGAAGCGAGCAATGCGAGCAGTTCAAGGCTCGGCTAGTTTGTAATTGAGTCGAGTTTGAGTTTGAGTTTTAAGCTTAGTTAAACGGGCCGAGCTTGAGTTAGTTGTAACTCGGCCGGTTCTGTGGAAAGCATCGGCTCCTTTAGTAAACAACCGAGCTCTAACATCGCGATACTAAACGAGCTGAGTTCGAGCTTGAGCTAGACTAGTTTTGCACAAGCCAAGCTCTGACACTTCAAAGCTCAGCTTGGCTTGGATTGTTTGCACCTATCAGAATGTATACTTCCAAACAGAAATCCAAGCGATCAGCAAACAGTCGTCACAGTTGAGTGTCACCCCGTTTAGTATTTCTATGCATTAGATTTTTTTTTTATCCAAGAAAATTCTATTCGATACTATACTATGGGAAAGGGACTGGGGGTGGGGTTTGAATCCTCACCAAATGAAGTGCCCATTACCTGCTCTACTGACTGAGCTAGGAGGCAAGCTCTATGCATTAGATACTTACGAAACATAAATAACTTCATGTTCTCTATGCAATGAATTGCGGGATCCTACTTCTCTGCTGTGCAACAACAGTCTGATATTTTTTTGTACGATTGTCAACTCGTCAGACAAGCATATTGGCTTTTCATTCTTGTCGGCATCGCATAAAGGCTCTGTTTGGAGTTGCATCTCTTATTGAAATGCCATGAACAACGATTTTCCACACATTGTGCGTATAATAAGCCTCCATTGATTCATCTGCATGATGGATGAATTTTGCCGGTTTTCCTTCCCTTTCCACCTACATTGAGCACTCTATGTGGTGGCAGCACGGACATATCTTTTTGAAACGATATTGCGGGCCTTTGTGTTGATTGGTTAAAGAGAAACTACAGCTGTTTTATTAAGGATTATCAAAACCTTATGTTTGAGAGAGATATGCTATACATATGTAACGAGAGAGCTATGGACTTAAGGAGTCACTAACAAGTCACCAGAGTTGGTTTCACTCTATCGGTATACTCAGACTCCTATAACTAATTGGATGATTCTAGCTTTATGAGGAACATAAGACTCATCACAGTAAGTCAGTAACAAAGAGAGCGCAGCCCTTGAGGTCATCCTCTCATGTTTCACAACTCGTGTATAAAGGTTATCTGAAGATGTTTTGATGCTAAAAAATTAGCTGTTGTCCAAAAATCTTGCCGTTGGATGAAATCTATTCAATCCTACAACTAGCTGTTGAAATTAAAACGTTTAGAAGCAAATAATTCCTGGAACAAGCTTTTATGATATTGAATTAAAAAACTAGCCCTTACGTGAGGGTTATTGCAAACTAAACTGGATATGTCCGCAGAAAAACAGTAAGGGTCATGTTAGCTATGTAGGATTAGTTTTTTTGGTAACAAATTAACAGCTCAGTAATGATATTCTATGTACTGGAAAAGATTACTCTCTGTGGTTAGCATGTTCCCCATTAGAGCATCTCCAACCCAATTCCTCATTTTGAAGAATCAAAATAATATTATTTACTCAAAAAGTGTATATAGAGAACCTTACTGGTTACACACACTCCGACCACAATTCTTCATTTTCGTCTAGTTTTTAAAAATTCATTCGTCTCTTCAAAATTGAACTTCCCCTCTAATATTTAAGTTTTTACTTTGTTAATTACTTATCTAACCATATTCAGAATTGATCTCATTTTGAAGGTATTGTTAATACATTTATAATGATACTAATCTTATATCAATTAGATTATAAAATCGCAACTTATGTATACTTTAATTTGGATTTGAAGAATGTTCTTCATTTGAGAGATGGTTCTCCATAAATGAAGAAAGTAAATGAGACATGGTTGGAAGCACAAAATCTTCATTTTGAAGATTTGAAGAAATGAAGGTTAGTTGGAGATGCTCGAAGGCACAGAAACACCACAGAAATTATATTCAAATCCAAACAACTACACTGCTTTGCTATTTGGGTTAATTCGTACATGAAAGATTGCAGCTTATATAGTTCTCACGATTTCTAATGACTTGCGATCGTAAATTCATAATTAGTTGGACTTTGAGTGGATGATTATTAGCAGGTGCCAGGACTCTTGATTTTGGATTTTGATCTTTTCATTTTAACACTTGTTACATTCCTGATTTCATGATATCTCGTAAAAATTTATTTCTGCAAGCTTCCTTATAGGACATTGGTAATTGGAAAATACTTGATGTTTGGTGCAAGTTTCCTCATCAAGTAGGAATGGTAAAAAGTCCATTTTGGAAGAAGTTGAAGAACATCTTTGAATAATTGAGATGTCAGCTCCCAGAAAAGGGTAGTTTGTTCTGTTTGTTAGTCTGACAGTTTCCTATTTGTCCTAATGAGTAAGAAGGACAATGCTCGGTTTTACTGACACCGTATTTTGCTGTAGGATCATATAGCATTGCAAAATGCGACTTGAAGTATGGATCCATGTATCTAGTTCTCAAGTTGCCTAAAGTAAAGACAAAATTGCCTAATATCAGTTTCATGGACTAAAAGCAGTTTTCCTATTTTGACCCGTGTAGACTTACTCTTTCTGGAAACCTTTTCACTATTTCTGTGTTGGCAAGACTGTGCCAATCACCTACTTGTTTTAGGCATTTGATTTACTTCCGTTTCTGTAAAGACTCAGGATATTATTTGTGCTGCAGCCTTCTTCTGATTTCCTCCTGTCCAATATTCTATATCTGCGGGGACCACAAAATTGTGTCAATACACATGGACCATTAGGGATCTAAAACTATTACCTATGCTGCACTCAGCTAGTATGTTGTGGTCAATTTCTGAATGAATGTTTTCAAGGACGTAAAGACATTGTTTTATTGCTTTGCACTATTTGGAAATGACATCTTATGAAAGCCAAATCACAGCACGGATGCCCTGGCCTGAATCAACATGCAGTCAAATAACAGAGATATGCATGCACTATATTACACTTCAGTTCTTAAGAGAGCAGCAAAATAACACCTCGTCAAGTTCTTCTGTCCTCCAATTCTTGGCACTTGTTTATCTTCAGGAACTTTTACTTCTCAAATTACATGTTTCTGAATATGCTTTTTTGATGTGCACTCGCAATATGGACATGATTTTTAACTACGCAAAGTACTTTTGTAGGCTAGATCTTGGTCACTTGAAGGATCACTCAAGCTGAAAAACTTATTTGGATTTGGGGACCTTTGGGATGGTTCTTTGGCTTATGGCTGGGACCAAACATCAGAGGTCAGTGCTGGTGTGTCTTTGCCTAGATTGAGAGGATTGGCATCTCCTGTGCTCGGTCGAGTATCTCTGCTGTCCAAGGATTGGCTGAATTTTTCATCTTACAAAGAGCGAGAATTGGGCTTGTCTCTTGGCCTGTTATCTTCTACGAATCATGATTTGGCATACAATCTTACCTGGCGTTCCTTAACAGACCCATTACAGATTGCATCTAGGTCAATAAGGAGGCAGCTTGGACATGGTCTGCTCTCATCCCTAAAGTATACATTCAAGATTGACCAGAGAAACTCACCTCTGAGGCCAACTCAAGGATATGCTTTTGTTTCTACTTCTCAAATCGGCGGTCTTATACCTGATTATCGGAGCTTACGATTTTTGCGCCAGGTTTAGTACTTTCTAGTGCCTTTGGTCTTGGTTTCCTCGCTTGTTGAGTTACTATTTTCAAAGTGGTCTGTTTTGCATTTTGTCAACTTATGTGATGCTCCCATGTTGAATTATATGATATTATTGATTTATTGCAAGTAACTTGCAATTTGGTTTATGTCTGTTTTTTAATTTCATTTGGAATCATTCTAGGACCAAATGGGCTTTATCTTGTTGTCTGACCTATTTGACCTTTTCACTCCACTAATGAAATCCCACCCTTCTGGGTTTAATGAAACATAATGTGGCTACTTTATGATATATATCTTCTCTCCCACTCTCTGCTTCAAAGTGTTTGATATTAACGTTGTATAAATCAAAATGGTCTTCTTTTTCAGTCAAGATAATTGGTTTTGTGGGGCTTCAGTGCTTGACTGACCTGTGTCGAGCATGAACAGTTGACTTATGCGTAATTTATACTGAGATTTGATAAACAAAACCTCTTTACTTCCTCTTCTCTGCATAATTCTGGTAGAAGCAGTATTTTTTGGAGGCCTTTACTCCATGGTCATTTTCATATTCTTTAGAGAGGGAGAGAATTGAGTTCTAACATTCTGAAATCCTTGAGTAAATTGAAAGGTTCCCTGGGAAAAACAGGAGGGCGTCAATCAGCATTTGGCTGGTCATTGACCTTCCCTTTTCAGTCGTCTTGGAACTGGCCCTTGCCTTTGTGAAGTACCATGAAGGCATGCAAAGCATTTTACTCGTTCCAGAGACCCTCCTCTTGCCCTTGAAGCTCTTTAAATTGCCTCAAACAACTCCTCCCATAAGTGCCCATGATTACTGGTAGGGCAGTAAGCGGGCCAAGCCGAGCTTTAGGCTACTCGAGCTCGGCTCGCCAAAAAATGGGTCAGCTCGAACTCGAGTCGAGCTGCAGAGGTTTGGCTTGAGCTCGGCTCGAAAAATATCTCCAAGGCTCAAGCTCGGCTCGGTTTAGCTCAGAAATCTAAAGCTAGGTTCAGCGCTCAAAGGACGCTTTGCACACTTCTGTAGAGGACCGATGTGGGATTGAGGGAGAAGGGAGGAAGTTCATTTGAGAATGAACCTTGCCCCACATTGGAAGAAATACAAGTTCAAGATCATTCCTTCCTCTACAAAGCTTCCTGGTGGATTAACTTCTTAACACGTGATCTCTCAAAGTTGGCACTCTTGACAGCCATGTTAGTTGGCGGTAAAAGAAAGGGAGATTTTATCACAAAAGTATAATATATTCACGAGCCAACTCGGCAGAGCTTTAGGTAACTCGAGCTTGGCGCGTTTACAAAACAAACCAGAATTCTTAGCATGGGCTTGTTCGTTTGTATCATGAACAGACCCGATCCGAGCCATTATCTAGCCAAGTCTCGAGCTGCTCGCGAACGGTTCTGTTCGTTTGCAGCCCTAATTACTGGTCTCTTCCTTGTAAATCAAATAAATACTATTCGTCTGCTCTTGCTGGTTGCAAATCCTCAAGTGTTCTGGAGATTGATCTATTTTTCCTTTACTGCAGTTGGTTCATGTAGTTGTTTCCTTGTTCTGGTTCTTAAGCTTTTTAATGATTCTCGCTGTAACATTATGTGGTCATTTATGTATAGTTGGAATAGGGTTCTTTTGATAATTAAATAACAACTGGAACTAAGATGCTGCCCCACTTATTGATCCATTTAACCAATATGACGACACTGGCCACCTGATGTAACCGTGCTATATAAATGCCCCTCTATTTGTTGGCATTCGCTACTTCTCAAGCTTCTTTTGTTTGAATTCGTTATTCTGGCTTTTCTTAACAGGAGTTTCATCTTCGTTACGCTTTTCCCTTGGGTTTTTATAACGCTGCAGTCAACTTTGGGGTTTCCAGTGGTGCCATTTTTCCCTGGGGAAATGGATTCTTGAATATGCCCTCTTCTATGCCGGAGAGATTCTTCTTCAGTGGTAATTCTTCTCCGGTTTGCAACTTGGGAGGCCCGATGACGTTGTTAGGGTTTAAGCCAAGGGGATGGGGCCCTACTGAACCAAGGAGGCAAATTAGAGAAAACTCCAATAATGAAAGTTCTGATACTTATTCAGGTAGGGATTTTCTTGGAGGAGACCTTGCTTTTACAGGTTTTGCGGACCTTTCTTTCGATTTTCCATTGAGAGTTTTGCGAGAAGCTGGTATCCATGGACATTTCTTTGCTTGTGCTGGGAATCTTTCCAAATTAACAGAGAATGCATTTCGAGATTTTTCTTTGAAGAAGTTCCTTGAGTCTTCCCGAAGCTCTGCAGGATTTGGAATCGTTGTACCTACTAAACTATTTCAATTGGAGGTAAGTTTCTGTCCTGAGATTTGTGTATTAAACTAAGAATCAGTAGACACTTGTAGATGAAAGGGGAAGGAAAAAAAAAGAAAAGAAAATTTTTTCCTTCATTGATAAGTGCAAAGTGCATCCAACAGTCACAACTCACAAGGAAGTGTGGTTCCCAGTGTAACTGTAATCTTGAAGGAGAAGTTTTCCCTTTAGTTCTTTCCTGTAAAGAGTACCTATTTACGAAGTAATTTTGCAACACCTGACGGTTGATGGGAAGTTGTTCTTTTGTGCAGATTGCGTCATGTTTTTATTGTTCTCTCCTACCATCTTATTTCTTATATCAATAGTTCATGTCAATATATTCCCCGTCTTCACTATTTCCTTATATATGTCATCTCCAAACAAGAGACTAATCACACTTATCTAAAGAGGCAGTGATACGATCTGATGGCAGCATTTTTTGGCCTTATATATTTTCCTTGAATCATAAACTACTTTCCTATATGATACTCCAGACGATTTACTGGAGCCTCAGGGCTGGATTATAGGATTGAAATAGAACTCCTGACGACATTCATGCAGCAGGGTGTTTTAGGCTATGTTTTACATAGTGCTAACTTTTCCCCAATATATGTGTCCTTATCTACGATGCTGCCCAAGGACCTTGGTGTGCCCTTGGAAGCAGCTTAAAGGTGTTTCATCATCTTCTTGCAAGTATTTTGGACAGTACAATATTAAACATTTTCCCTTGTTAGACCATGAGAAGACGTTTTAAATCTCCGATTAAAAGGAGCAATAAGTTTGTTTATTTATGCATATCTTTTTATATCTTGTCCTTTTGAAAAAGCATTTATTTATGTATGTTGAATTTGCAATACAGGCCAATGTTGCTCAAACAGTTGATAAGTTGCTGGCAATGTCCTCTGATAACTTGCCTTTCAAAAAAAAAAGTCCTCTGATAACTTCATCTGGATAAGATCCTTTAAATTATCAATGAATGAAAACCCCTTCGCTACAGTTTCTTTGGAATTTCTATTTCTCCTACCCAACCAATCCCATGTAACATCACTGATGGCTTGGTTTTGTTTTCAGATAAACTACTGTTACATACTGAAACAACTTGAGCATGACCGTGGGAAGACTGGTGTGCAATTTAGTTTCTCTTCACCATTATAACAATTGTAATCGTTTGTACCCTTGTTTGGTGCTCAACAACATTGGAGTTAACGAAGGAAACCTATGAGTCCAGGATAATGAGAGTATTATGCGGCCATTTGAGAAGTTTGTTTCTTCACCGACAATTCCGATTTAGATGGCTTTTTGTCTTTTCTGTAAGTTCTCGTGAAGTGCAAATACAGGTAAATAAATATTGAAGGTACCAATTTATAGATGGCTCACCTTCGTTCCAGATTGGTTGGAAAGACTGAAATTCTCCTGCTTCCAACTTCTTTCAATGGATCCGATAGTTCATCGTTGATTGGTCACTGGTCAGTACTGATAACATTCTTCTATACATTTCCATGCAAAATGAAGTCAAAGTTGGATTCTGTTTCACTCTTTTCTTCTTAAATGAGAGAATAAAATTCACGACTGCTTTTTTTTATTGCTGATTGATTAGTTATTTCTTTGTTTTCATGGCGTGAATACGAGTCATGACTCAGTTTTGGGGTTTTTTGTTACAAGTCTCGTAAATGACAGATAACTAAACGTTATAGTGGCTGAAATTGATTCCAAATGAGGCAGGTAATCCAGGAAATCTCTTTCCCTGGAATTTTTTTGTTCAGCTTTAGAGTCAAGGGGAGGATGACTATAGTGCCTTGTCTGATTTCGTTATGGGTGGTTCTTAGGAGGAAAATGGTAACGGAATTCAGTTTTCCTGTCTGTTTGGGATGGAAATTGGAATGGATACTGTCAAGATGATTTGCATTTGCTTGGTTGAGCAAGAGTTGGAGAAATGCAAAAGCATCAAATGACCATGAATATTTTTTCCTTCATTCACCTCGGATAATTCTTTGGTACAAAACTGTACGAAGCAAAAACTTATGTGACTTTGTGGTATTTGGTACGGATGACAACGGTGTAGAATGAAACGATCTACCCTTCAAGTCTTATGATTTTTGGTACGAGTCTTTGTGTTAAGCATGTGTACAAGGCTTTGTAGTGTTGCTTTCTTTCGTGACAATTTGTGGTGTTTGTTACTTAACATTGTAGTGCAGGTTAGCCATTAGCGTGTCCCTTTAGCTTTGTGAAAATTTGTTGTTGTTGTTGCATAACATTGTAGTGCAGGTTAGCCATTAGCTGCGAAATATTATGACCGCTTTATTCAGAATGTCTTTTTCTTCAACTCTTCTGGAAGCATAAATTCTTCCAAAAATGAGTGTGTATAACTAGGGCATGCTATGAAACTACTTTTTCATTAATTCGTTATGGGCTGGATTGTGCTGTATTTCAAAGGTGCGATAAGTAGGCCGTGCTAATTACTCCCCTTAATTAAGCTCTAATTTGTCTTTTCTTGCATGGTCCATGTGAAGGTAGTAGTCTCGGGACCATGTATGTCAAGGATTGGACTCGCAAGAATTTCTGATCCTTTGTTGGCATCTGTTTCTGTTACAGGAAGCATTGTAATGATATCATCTCAAATTCAAGTAAATAGTTTCTACTCATTAGTTCCCACACATTTGTAGATTTTGCCTAGCTAATACCTCTAGAAAGTTTGCTCTATTTTTTTAGTAGATTTGGTATTATTTTGGAACAACTCCGATTCGTGGTTTTTCTTGTTCATTTGCAATTTCAACCAAGATCTGCGCACATCTTAACATGTTATTTATTCTGTCGCTCAATTTGTGCTCCTAGTCTTTGAAAAATATTGACGACTTCAAAGAACCATTTTTTTTAATCGGCAAAAAGAAATTTCGAACTTCAAAGAAACATGAGGAGTGCAAATTTAGCCAACATTCTTTTCATCATAGATTGGGAAACTAATCTAGAACTTATTAAAATGAAAGTGTATGCCCTTTAAACTAGCTCAATGCCCGTGAAAAAGGTTTTAATAAATACCCACCCTTGCTTTGCCAAATTTGACAATGACAAATTCTATATTGTGGAGTGGTGCACTTTAATAAAAAAAAAAACAAAAAAAACATTGATTTTTAAAGAGCTGTTGGGCAATAGTAGGTATAATACATCCCAGTAATCAGTCATTTTCAACCTTATTAATTACTATAATCAAACTACATTTTTGTTGCAGTTCATTTATGAACATGATCGATCAGGTTGACCATCCATTTTTCTCTATTAAATAAAGGTTGTTTGAGCTTGTAGTTTGGGATAATCCATTCAATGAGTACGGCAGAATGACGGCTTTAGACTGCGATTGATCAACTTATTAAAGGGAAAATCTTTTTAACGGCAGAGTCGTGAATAATTGTTTATAGAGTCAATCGCGACCGTTCAAAATATTTTTGGACGATACGGATCTTAATAATTTTTTCGGAAGAGTTAAACTTTTTCCAAATTTTTTTTATTAAAATTTGAACCGTTCATGACACTTTTGTAATGTCACAATTGATTGCTACTGTAAAGAAATTATTCTCTCATCTTGAACACTACTTTCGAAGAAAACTTTCACACTAGCGCTCGCACTATCGCTCCCGTTCGTGTACACGCATCATTTCGTTCTTGCTCCATGTTTCCGGTCACAATTCTTGCTCTTTCAAGTTCCAAAAACTTCAAAAAAAAAAAAAAAAAAATATCGGAATATATATATCGGAAAACACTTCCATGCTTTCGCTCTTGCTCCCGTAAGCGAATCATTTTTTTATTCTACGATTGTACGAACCAGCTTTCCAACGACACGCACAAAAGTTAAAAACCCAGCACAAGTACACGATACACAGGCCGCCAAGAAAACCAATAGAGGAGATGGCGCGAGTGAGAGAGAGAGAGAGAGAGAGAGGAGAGAGAGAGAGGTGGCGCCAACCAATGGGACGTATTTAAAAAGGGATGACGATTTGTTCAGGACACATAAGTACATAACTGACAGTTTGAATCTCCCCTCATCTCTTTCTCTCCTTGGTGGGTATATGCTTCCGGAATCTCGTTTTATCCCACTACCCCTCCCTTTCTCCTCTTCGTCGTCTTCTCTCTCTCTCTTTCTCCCTCTCTCGCTCTAAACAATGGCGCGCGCAACCCCAATCCTCCACCAAAACAACCTCCTCCTCACCCCCCGCACCAGAACCTCCCACTCCCTCTTCAACTCCCCCAAACCCCCGCCCCCACTCTCCCCGACCCTCACCTCCGTCTCCCTCTCACACCACCGCGTCACGCGCGTCTCCACAGCCCCCCTCGAGCACGCGCCGCCCTCCCCCTCCCCCGACTTCCGCCCCGAAATCTCCCGCCTCAAATCCCTCCGATCCACCCTCTCCCGCTCCAAAACCCTAACCGACAAGCTCCGAGCCATCCACGCCGACTCCAGAGTAAAACGTTTCTTCACCGTTGGGGTTTCTAGGGTTTTGAATGACTATCTTAAGTTGGGCGATTACGAGTTGTTTTTACTCAAATGTGTGGTGGCAGCGGGGCAGGAGCACGTGCTGGGGTCGATATCAGAGTCGGTGGTCGAGGGCGATTTCGAGTCGGCCAGGGGGTTGTTGAAGAGCGCGCTTTATGGTTTGGTTGAGATGATTGAGAAGTGGGATGTGGAGGGTGGTGGGGGGGTGGTGGGGGGTAGGGTGGAGGAGGAGGTGGAGGGTAAAGAGGTTGGAGCGTTGAGGAAGCTGCTGAAGACTCTTGGAGAGATGGAACGGTTTTATGACTGCATTGGAGGAATCATTGGGTTAGTTAATCTCCTTTTTCATCCATTTTTAGTTGCGAATTAGTTCGATTGCTGGCGTATTACTAGAGGTCGAGGGAAGTTTTTTTTAGGGACAATTTAGAGGGAAATGAGTGTATATTGTGTTCATATCTAAGTAGGGATATGCTTAGCCACTGCTGCTCATTCCAGATTCGTGCTATGCTTAGCAAACTTGAATTTAGAGGGAAATGAGTGTATATTGTGTTCATATCTAAGTAGGGATATGCTTAGCCACTGCTGCTCATTCCAGATTCGTGCTATGCTTAGCAAACTTGAATTTAGAGGGAAATGAGTGGACATTTTGTTCATATCCTACGGAGGGATGGCAATTTCCTTGGCCCCATGCCGCCCCTGGCCTTCCCAGCCCTGATCTGAGCAGGTATTCCCGATCCGAAAAGGAAGTTGCGGTGGGGGTGGTATTTGCTTCCCCTTCCCGTTTTGACCCGTTTTACATCCGATCCGACCCCAATTATAGTTATTACTTCTTCCGTCCTAGTTTGTTTGTCCAAGGGAATCTAATAATTATTACACTTTGAAAAACTTGAACTTTCCAAAAATGCTCTTAAATTCAAATTCCACTTGTCACTTCAAATCAAGAGATAAGGGTAGAAGCGTACTTTTGTAGGCCTTTATTCTTGAGGTTTTCAAAATGGACAGACAATTTGGGACATTAAAAATTTAAAAGCAGACAAACAATAGGGGACTGAGGCCCCAAGGGAGGAATATATATATATATATCTGTGTAGATTTCATCGATTTGAACATAATAAGAGCAAAATACCAAATAGGAAATCACTCAGCCTTCCCGCATCATCACATTCCCAATGCTGGCAATGCAGTTATTGGATGGTGTATTTCTTTCCTTAAAAGTGAGAATCTAATAATCTATCAGACCTCCTGTAAATTACTCCTGCGGTGGAAACCTGGTTTAAATGGATGCTTCAATTTTTCCTTTCACAAGAGATCATGCTTTTCTTTTACTGAAATGCTTCAAAGTTGTCTCAATATCTATTGAAAGCCATTTGGATTTTCCATTTGATTGACTGAAACAGTGCATTGGTTGCAGATATCAAATAGCGGTGCTGGAGCTTCTTGCTCAATCAAGATATGAGGGACATACCATAAATTGGTCCAAGCACCTTAATGAATCAAAGGGATGCCAATTACTTGAAGTTCATCCTCCCAGAGTTCTTGACCTTTCTGAAGATACAGAATATGCATCTCAAGCAGCTCTTTGGGGAATTGAGGTTTGTGCGTGATTATGTTTGTCATTTGGACGCAGAGGATGTAGCACAGGTTATTTTGGAAATTCAGATTGTGTTCTTGTAGGGTTTACCAGATCTAGGTGAGATTTATCCTCTTGGAGGTTCTGCAGACAGGCTTGGTTTGGTTGACCCTCACACTGGTGAATGTCTCCCTGCTGCAATGCTTCCTTACTGTGGACGGACATTATTAGAAGGTCTTATAAGAGATCTTCAGGTATAATATCTCTGCTTTTTGAGCTTGATTAATTTTTATTAAATAGGGATGAGTTGCTGTCGACATTTTACGTGTTTGGTTGAAATGATAATAAAAGAATTATTTTGAAATTGCAAGGCTAGAGAATTCTTGTATTTCAAGTTGTATGGAAAACAATGCGTCACCCCTGTTGCAATCATGACGAGTTCAGCAAAGAACAACCATGAACGCATCACCTCACTGTGTGAAAGACTTGGATGGTTTGGAAGAGGTCGATCTCTATTCCAATTTTTTGAGCAGGTTAGATGCGGAAAATTGTCATGACATGTTGGCCTATTGCTTCTCCCTATTTCTCCTTCTCTTGATTGTGAGGATGCATTTGTGCATTTTGTAATTTAATTTGAATTTCCAGCCTCTTGTTCCGGCTGTTGGTGCAGAAGATGGTCAATGGCTGGTCACCAGACAATTCATGCCCGTTTGCAAGCCTGGTGGTCATGGTGTGATATGGAAGCTTGCTTATGATAGAGGCATTTTTCAATGGTTTTATGACCATGGAAGAAAAGGTGCAACTGTTAGACAAGTAAGGTGAGCTTTAAGTAGAGTATTTGTGATGTTAAGATGTTTATGTACGCATCCAAAGATTCAACAGTTCAGGGTTGGTTTTTGAGTATATGTGGACGTTGATGACTCTGCAGTAATGTTGTGGCTGCTACAGATTTGACCCTCTTGGCATTGGCGGGGATTGGTCTGCACCATGGAAAGGTAGTATTTCGTTATGGAGTTTGATTACCCCTCTATTTGGAGGTAACTAGGATGCTGTGGGAGTACACCGAGAATTGATCATTTCGTGTACACAGAAAGCAGCATTCTTATAAGACACAATTTGCTTCTAAAGAGGGGGAAATTGTTAACAAACGTAACTCTTGACCGTTGAGACTTAGGTTGAAATTCATTGCAGTTTTTTGAGAGAGACATTTTGGGTTCTTGAACTGTGCTGATAATTGGCTGGTCTTGCAGAAACTAGGATTTGCGTCATGTAAGCGAATCTTGGGGGCCACAGAAGGAATAAATGTTTTAGTTGAAAAAAAGAATCTTGATGGAATGTGGGCATATGGTTTATCATGCATTGAGTACACCGAGTTTGACAAGTTTGGGATCAGTGAGGGACCTCTTTCTTCTCATAGGTATTCTGTAACCCTTTCTGTTTTAAGCTCGCAAAAGGATGATCTATGATTTTCCTCACCAGTTTCTTTTTAGTTTTTGTTGCATTTCCACTTCACGCTAAGTCATTTCTTTTCCTTATTTTTTTCTGGATCTGTTACTTTTCCTTTTTGTCTAAAAGATATGAACGGTTACTGAAAAATCTTGTGATAAATACATTTACGCATTCCTACTCTCTGAACTGTTTTGCTGTCTAATAAAGATTTCCACAATATGTCACAAAATAGTAGTTGAAAATTGGCTACAAAATAGTAGTTGTATATCGTGTTAACCTTGTTTATCATGAACCTTGTTTAGATTTCCAACGTGAACCTTGTTTAGATTTCCAACGTGAACCTTGTTTATCATGTTAAGTTTGCAGGCAGAGTTCCCTGCCAATACAAACATTCTATATGTGGATTTACCTTCTGCAGAGCTTATTGCATCAAGAGAAAGTGAAACCAGCTTGCCAGGCATGGTGCTCAATACAAAGAAGCCTATTACATACGTGGATCAGTTTGGAATCCAGCATCGGTAAGTTCCTAGAACTTTTGATGGTAGGTTACAGTTACTTTGTTACATACGCAAACCAAGCCTTGTGTCTAATTTATTTGAGTTCGGGTACATGAATACTTTTGCGGCCATTCCCTTTGTCAAGGGCTATATAAAATGGTTACATTAGTGTCCTTTTTTTTAGACCAGCTGTTTTATGTTCTTCTCTATTATTTGGCTAGAGACCTTGCCAATTGTAGATCTAGTGTACACAATGTCTGGAAGGAGCTCATTCTATTTATAAATCCAGAAAGTGATACATACTCTGTATGCCTTGTTATCTGTAGTCTATACTTGTATGTGCATCTCATGATTATAAACTTTACACGAGCTCGAGCTTGAAATTAACTCACTGTTAGTGTCTTCACTATCTTGGTACTCTTCCATCCAAAAATAGCTTTCTGACCAAGTCACCTGAGTATTTGATGGTTGCAATAGATGTCGGTTTCAGAGATCTAAGAGTTCTCGGGGAAAAAATATTGAAGTCAACGGGAGGAGTTCACTGCTATAGTCTGTTTTGCAAATTTCATCCTTTTGCTTTTACTTGGTCAGTTGGTCTTCCTTACTGTCACTTTTTTGGCAAGGTAAATTCATTAGAACAAACCACCCAAAATCGAGGACCAAGTGGGTAGCCTTGAGAGTCCACTACAAAAAAACTTCCTGCTCCACACAGGCCACCTAAGCTACACCCACCAAAACAACTCCACTAAAGCACTGGGTACAATCACAAAATGAAACCAAACTACTACACGAGCAACAAAACTACAGCACAAGCATTGGAATCATTCCTTACTGCCATTTGTTTGTTATATCAGTTTATCATGACAAGCTGGTGCTCAGATAATTTGTATGGATGATGTCTTGAACTATTAACTTTTAGAACTTGCATCGACTTCTACTTCAAAGCATATTATATCAGTTTCCTCTTTTCATGACTTGTTCAGAGTTCTAATCAGCTTTTGCTTGCACTAGTGTCCCTGGTGGACGGCTGGAATGCACAATGCAGAACATAGCTGATAATTTCTTCAATGCACATTCATCTCGACGTTGTGAAGGTGTAGAAGGTAGTGACAGCGTTGATTATTCAGTTTAGAGTTTGCTGCATTTTATGCACACACGTGTTTTCCTTGTGCATCAGTCTTATCATGTGTTAATGGAAGCTCTTCTTGGCTGCATAATAGCAGACAATCTGGATACCTTTATTGTGTACAATGAGCGAAGGAAGGTCACATCATCTGCTAAGAAGAAAAGAAGATATGGCGACAAGTCTTTTCCCCAGGTTCTAATTTTATATTAGTTTTTTTTTATATATATATCCAGGAGGGGAATGGCACTGCTGATCTTTCTTTCAAGATCCCACCTAGTCAAAAGCTTAATCTTCTATCTTACACTTATGTCCAGTTTTGTGCAGTCTTCGCTGCTGGCTTTTGTTACTCAAATTTATTTTGATCTATGCATCTGACAAAGCTCCCTCCCAGAAAAAAAAGGGGAACTTAAGAATCTAGCACGCGACAGAATCATTTTTGCTCTCTGCATTTCTTAATTATCGCAACAGTACATCCTTCCGTGCCGGGATTTGTCAATTACTAATCTAGTGGCAAAGTTTAGAACTAAGTAACTAAGTTACGAACCTTACATACTTGGCTATGTCTCGCTTACCACAATGGATAACTTAAAACCATTGACATCCATGCTTACTTTTTTAGTTTTGAGCTTCATAATTGCCTCCAATTCCATTATACTGGAATAAGAGGTTTAGGCTTGCGAATTTGTTGCATGAAAATCCTAGCAACCCTGGTTATTATTGATCCAATGATTTACGTGGGCAGACTCCAGATGGTTCATTGTTGGACATTATGCGCAATGCCTATGATCTTCTTTCCCACTGTCAAATCGAAATTCCAAAGGTGCGTCCTCTCGTATCTCTTGCAACTTCAATACTGGACTTTCTTTGCAGGATTTGAGATTAATGACTCCATCACAAGTTTCTGCTACAGATAATTTTTTTATGCTTGCGTGCCTTGTTTTTCTTGTATATGTGGATAATATATATTTGACAACTTTGATTTATTCTCTTTTCTTGATATTGTGCTGTGCAGATTGAAGGTAATGATAAGTATGCTGATTCTGGACCCCCATATCTCATCTTCCTTCATCCTGCTTTGGGACCACTTTGGGAAGTCACTCGACAAAAAGTAATCTCTAAATTTTCAGACTCTGTATTTTCTTTTTTAGCTTAATACTTTTGCTGTATTATTTTGTCTGTTGCATGGATTTGCCCGGAAATTGTAGGCAATGTGTACATAAAGTTTAATTTGATCAAAAGCATGAAAAAACTATCAGTTCTTGGTGTTGGGTGGAGGAAAACTGGAGAGACTGGATCTCACCAATTTGATTTGGGAATCATATTAATGACTCATACTTCAAAAAGCATTGAGATTTGTCTATTAAAATGTTTCATTTGTTTACTAGAGTAGTTCACTGTAGTGATTAAGCAGCTGCTCCAAATTTCACCATGTTGACTTTAATGCACATATATGCATTAACCGTCTAAATAAATGGTTACACAAACCGTAACTGAATTCCTGTCTTCATGCCCAGTTTGTTGGAGGTTCCATTGCAGAGGGTTCCGAATTACAAGTAGAGGTTGCTGAGTTCTTATGGAGAGATGTTCAGGTTTTACTATTCTGATACTTAATAATAAAAGCAGCGATGGAAATTATTTTTGCTTTAACTGATCTGTTTCCTCTATTTCCAGCTCGATGGTAGTTTGATAGTTGTGGCCGAAAATATCCTGGGTTCGACTACGATGGATGAAAATGGTGATCCGAAACTACAGTATGGGCGCAGGTAGCATATGGTTCTTTTTTTTTTTTTCGTCGTTTTATTTCAAAAGAGTATTATCAACCAATTTAATGTGTTAATGAAATTCATTCATCTAGGTGTGGAAGGTGTAAGTTACAGAATGTCAAAGTACTGAATGAAGGGATTGATTGGACTTCAGGACACAACACGTACTGGAAGCATGATGTGCAGCGGTTTGAGTTATTAAAGGTCATACTACATGGAAATGCTGAATTTGAAGCAACAGATGTCATCTTACAGGTTAGATCAACATTAACAAATTACAGAGAAGGTTCTGTGTTGTTCAACATAGGTTTCTCCATAAAATGCTGGTATGGAAGAATGAATACCGCTACTACGTTTTATTTCACTCCAAAAGCAAAAGGCGGGTACTCTGACTTACCTAGTATGACACTGAGGCTAGTTTGTATCCCATGAGGAGCTAATAACGATTGCTCAGTGAAGCATATCAATTAAGGGTTCAAGCTGCCAAGTGGACCTTTATATTCTTGTCCTAAATGGAAATTATTAACTGTACTTATTTTCACTGAAATGAGGTACTGAAAATTTTCTTTTGCTTTCTTGGCCTAATGCAGGGCAATCATGTCTTTGAAGTTCCAAATGGCTATAAATTGAAGATCACATCAGGAAATTCAGGTATTTAGTTTAATTTTAGGCACTTCCTTAATGTGCTGATTCTAGAGAATCTAGTGATTTTATACAGTATTGCAGTTGATTAGTCACATTCCCTTGTAGTTTACAATGGTTAGTGTCAATCTCCAAGGGGGCATGTTGATATATTGGGTTTTTTTTGTTTTCATGTTTTTCTTGCCTTTTCTTCTTTTTTTGTTTCTTTCTCTTTTTCATTCTCTTTGGGCATCCTTTGTTTACAATTTCTACTTCTGTTTTTGTTTACATTGAATTGTTGATATGATGGAAGATGTTGTAAATTGTGTGTTGCGAGACCTTGATATGGCATTAAAT
This sequence comes from Rhododendron vialii, assembly GCF_030253575.1. Classification (NCBI taxonomy): domain Eukaryota; kingdom Viridiplantae; phylum Streptophyta; class Magnoliopsida; order Ericales; family Ericaceae; genus Rhododendron; species Rhododendron vialii. Next base: position 37,169,816 of record NC_080565.1, on the reverse strand, counting down.
ATCTGGTTAACTTATGCTTTTCTTCTATTCACCATTACAAGATTTATGGTTTCAAATCTAAGAACATATCCCAAAAGAATTCGCTTTTGTGGGGTTTTTTTTTTTCATTTCAATCTCAGCAGCAGTCTTTTAAAAAACTATGATTTCTTTTATCTTTCTTTAACAATTTTCTGTCACTAGATTAATTTATTCTCGTTGTGCTTTTGGCTGGCTAGAGCAAGCCTAATGCCATTATTTGCTAGAATTGAGCTGCAAAAATGGCTTTGATAGTTCTGTTGCCTGTAGTTGTCTGGTTCTGGAGTCCATACTTTCATGAAGCACCTAATGATTGATTCTCCAACGTAGGAAAATAACCTGCCAAAATTCCCTCCCTCAATATCAGATTATTGATTAGGTTTAAATCTTTACAGTAGTGTGTGCTGAAATAGCATCTAATTGGTGAACTTATTATTATTTTTGATAATTACTTCAGGTTTGGATGTCCAGTTAAACCCTATTGAAGAGAAATCGATGGATACGGGAAGCTGGTTCTGGAACTACAAGATAAACGGTACACATATTCAGTTGGAATTGGTAGAGTTGTAGAAGTATAACCGGATCCCTACCTACATTTTATGTGAACCATGGTTCACTATCTGTCTCAGAAGTCACTTGGAGATTATCCGGGTGATTCGCTCTTCGTTGAACATAAGTTGAACCTCTCTTACCATCGGCTCTTTTTTTGTAACACATACATAAGTTTAGAGCCTATATCACTGAAAGTTCCCGTCTCATGTAACTAAAATGTAAGTTTAAGTGTAAAGATCGTGGAAGTTTGGTTGTAGTTGTTTTGTCATTTCTTTTACTGGCATATCAGTAGATTAGTCATTGCTGTTGGGGTCTTTTTTTTCCCTTTCATTAAATCCGTGTAATCAATATTGTAACTTTTTGTTACTAACTTAATGGCAATCTCTCTCTCTCTCTCTCTCTCTCTCTCTCTCTCTCTCTCTCTCTCTCTCTCTCTCTCCTGTTTGTGTGTGACAAAAACTTTGTCAGAGCTTGAGCAATGGAGGATATGGGTATTGTTTTTCTTTTCACCGTTCGTTCTAGCGGATGAATTTTTTTCCCCTTGTTAAATTGAGAAGGTTGTTGAAGCTCGCGAGACTTGAAGTGTGGCATCATGCCCCTGATCATCTTATTCACATCACATTTTTTTACTTTTCTGATTCCTCCAATTAAGATGAACGAGTAATCTCAAAAATTACGACAAAAGATAATGTAAAAAAGTACCCAAAAAAAAGAAGAGAATGCATCCTAAAAGGTGTACTTTTGTCCAGTTTCGTATTTTTTGTAAGAGTTTTCTGCGACCATAGTTCCCATCTAATCGAGTGCAACCATAGTTCCATTCTAATCGAGTGCTTCGGGATTCATGAGCAGAAGATTGCAGGTATATGCTGCCGTGATGCTGCTTAGTCTTCTCTAACGCTTATGTTCTCTCTTTAGCTTTATAGTGAAGAAGAACCTGCTCAATGAGTTCTGCCATTATCGAGTGAAATTATACAGTTAGTCCGGAGTATTGATCACTTCATACTATAGCTCTTGCATTTTCCTCTCCTTGTTCAGCATGATCTGCAATCCTGTGGGTCAGTGTTTTTCAAAAAATCGGGGACCCAGAAACAATTGGTAATTAGCTACATTGAATTTCAATTGTTGATGGGTCCCGATTCGGATTCTATCGAATTTGGATCCAATCTGATCCATAGACAGACATACTTCAATGTATTCTTGTTACTTGAAGGGGAATCCTTATATGACAAGATAATCTAATGAGCACAATTTCTTTTCCCCTCTTCTAAAACCTCTCATCCTAAGGAGTAAGGACTATAAGACTGAGAACAACAAAATTCAATGCAATGAAGAAAGATGAATACGTGAACAAAATTTCATTGTAGGCAAATCTTTTCACAATTTACACTTATCTTTTGTACTCTCAGCCAACAGGAGTGTGAGTCTGAACGCAAAATCGCTTAAGCAATCTAAGCAAAGCGTCGGCTTTCCTCCTTGCTTTCGACGATCCATCTGCCGCCAACCCTTGCAATGCCGGAACACTCCACGGATTCAACAACAACCGTCTCGCCACCTCATCCCCACCGTCCTTGCACAACCCCAACAAAATCGTGATCGAATGCTCCTTCCCTTTTCCCGACCTGAACCGCAACAAATCGATCAAACACGGCACCAAAACCCGACATTTCCTCATCTCCTCCAACCCTTCGGAGCAACCCAAGAGCAATGCCAGCACCCCCAAAGCGTCGTCCGTTATTCCCGCCTGATCGTTTATCAAAATCTCAATCAGCAACGGAATCGCCCCCCAAACGACGACGTTCCTCTTGTTCTCACCGCAAACCGCCAGGTTAAAAAGCGCCGTCACAGCGTCCTTTTTCCCCGCTGCCGTTCCGTCACTCAACAGCCGTACTAACGCCGGCACCGCCCTAGGGTGGGCTCCAATAACCGCCTTGTAATCGTGGATCATCGATAAACTAAAAATCGTGGCTGCCGCGTTTTCCCTCGCCTCCGTGGTTTTCCCCGTTTGCAGAACATCGATTACGCCGTCAATTGCTCCGGCGGCGGACATTATCAAGACCTTGTTGTTCTCGTAAATCGAGAGGTTTAGGAGGGCAGTAACGGAATTTTCCTGGTTTCTCGGGTCGTCCGACCCAAGAAACGCCACTAGAAACGGGATTGCCCCGGCTTCGGCGATTATTCTCCGATCTTCCATTCCGGTTTTCGCTAGTAACCGGATCTCGTACGCCGCCTGCCGTTGCTCATCCGTCGAACCGGTGGCCAGTTTCCCGACTAGAAACTCCGCCGTCATTTTAACGGCGCTTATTGCCGTATCCGTTGCGGATACGTGATTGACTTCTTCCTCCATTGACTTCCTCTTGGTGTAGTTTGTCTTAGAAGACGAAGGCGACGTCGCCTCGATTAGCGGCACGTTGTTCTCCTGACACCATTGATGGATTAAGCTCTTGAGTGCATAATTCGGTATTAGAGCCATGTGAATTAGCCTTTTTCCGGTTTTGGGGCACGTTTGATGCCCCGAATTTATCCATTGAGCAATCGAATTGCGATTGTAAGTATGACCTGAGGCTATAATCACGGGGTCTCTCATCAGATCAAGCGAAATCGGGCAGCGGAATTCGTCTGGGATGTTGGAGAAAATCAGTTGCGAATAGGAAGAACATGGAGAAGAATGGTAGTTAGAAAACGACGTGGTTGTCTGCCTCGAGTCGTGATTGGTTTTATCAGTTTCGTCATCGTTGAACAGCATGGATTTAACCGAAGAAAGGAGTGATGTCAGATTGTTGATATTCGAAACGACGATTAGTCCCCCTGTGCCTTTCTGTTTCTCCGATTCGGCTCTTAGTTTTGATATCTCTTGGTCGTAGTCGAACGAGGTTGCCAATCCAATGCCGCTGAAAACCTCGTTTATTTTTCTGTAATCGAGGTAGCCCTTTTCCTTCTCGGTCTTTTCATTCGTAATTGCCATAAGTTGGAAGATCTCCTCTCTTCTCTGAATCTCTCTATTGTCGACAAACAGTTCGACTCTTTTCGCTTGCTTGTGAAGGAGCTCAACTTGTTCTTTAGTATCCGCGGTTAGATTAAGCAAGGTAAGAGGGAGTATGTCTAGCGCTCTACCTATCTCGTTCACAATACCTTGGAATTGACTCGAAATGGTCTCCGTCTGGACGAGGCTCCATAGCACGCTCCCTTCTTGACACCCCTGTATTAAAAGCTTCCCCCGTTGGACAACGGAGAAGAGCTCCGTCAGGCACAGGATCGAGGAGGGAGGGAGAGGCGTGTTTGTTTCTTGAATCTCTTCGTATAGCGACGAAAGAAGCTTGATCCTTCTTATCATCGCCGATGCATTCTTAACTTGCACAAATGCATTCCTCTCCATTGACATGACTTCATTGGAGATGTGGATCAACGATTCTAGCAATGACCCAGTTGGGAGAAAGCCTGTGGAGACCATCGGAGGAGGTAAATTTGCATCCATGATTTTTCCCTTTAGTACATACTATATTTCTGGTCATCCTTTGCTGCTTCTTTTTTTGTTGATCAAATGGGTTTTGTATTAAGGTTTAGATTGCTTTGGGGAAACGTTCCTCAGGTTATCGTTTTAGATAAAAGTAATGTCATGGAGTGTTGACTGCTCCAGTTTGTACTAGCAAGGCAGGTGACTGGGTAGAGGAAGACTTTTGAGTTGCTGCCATTTGGAGGGAAAACCAACCTTGCCGGCTTAGTTATAAAATCCGCCGCCAATTTTATAATAGTTCGACCATGTCTATATGTTTAATGGATCCCTTCAAACAAAATATAAACTAACCGGGTCAAACCTTGCTTTGGTGTCCATATGTTGTACTAAGTTTTATTAGGGATGTCTTGATCTAAACAAGTAGAGTGACTTTATGGTGGTTTAATTGGTCTTGATCCCTCTGGTCTGAGAACTTATTTTGCTAGGACTGCTCAAAAAATTCGATGAACTGTGAAACCGGTCTGAACCGAATCAATTCATACATTTTGAATTTTGTCTGTAAATTAATGGTCCGGACACGAATTAAAAAATTAGAAAACCGTGAGATAAATGGTCCATAGATTAATGGTTCACGGATTTCATTACGAAATTGTGAATTAACCGAACCGAACCGTGAGATATTTATTTTATATAAATAATATATATAAATATATGTGTGTATTTGTATAATTAATAGTTAGTAATGTTAACACATTTTTCTACCAATTTTAGTATTTTATCTTAATAATGGAATAGAGTGTAGATGTACATAAAATATAAAGAGTAAATCGTAGTTTTTTCGTATAAATTATGAGTAACTCTAATTGAGTTTCAGTAGTTCGTTTATTTTCGGTTCTTTTATGTTATGTACTGTAATAATACAATCCTACTAGTGTTTAGATTCTTTTGAATCTAATTTCTGAAGTAGGTCTTTGGTAGTTCATGTAACAAGTACTTTCTAGTGGTGTTAAATTTAATTCTGAGTGTAACATTCTTCCCTTTTAGTATGGGATATATGGTTGAGCTTTATTTTTGATAAAATCTGTGGACAAAACTGTAACCGATCCCCGAGTCACAGATTGGATTGGATCCGAACCGTAGGACTTTTGGTCTGGACACAGATTTCATTTTGTAAAAACTGTGACTAGTGATTCAGTCCTTGGATTTCCAGAAATCCGAACCGAACCGTGAGCAGCCCTACTTTTGAGTTTAGAGTTTGAGAGAGCAAATTCACCTACCAATATGGATGGGTTAGAATCTAGCTATTCAAGTTCGTTTAAATCATTACCCCGTTCGTTTTGGGATTTTGGACTTTCTCCCTGCGCACGGTCCCCAATAAATTTTCTCTCAATTATTACTATCATTTCTTTTTCTATCTCTCTCTACTCATTACCCAAAATCCAAATCCTTAAAAGAATGGGGTCTTATTATGTTGATTTTGGTATTGTTCTGTTCTCATCTTTTTCATCTTCATGGTTCTCCACTTATTGCTTTCGACCCTCTAGCTAGTTTCATGACTTCTACTTGTGATGAATTGATGATGAGAAGTACCGGTTTCTTTTTTGCTGTGTTCTGTGAAGCCTATTATTGAACCTTCTGCTCTATTCCTGTTAAGTTATCAATTGATGATGCTTCTACACCAAACTCCTATACGTCCGCAAAATCAATCCTTCTAAAGCATCAGAACCTACAGCAAAGCTTGGATTATGCTGAATGCATTTCTGAGAATCGAGTAGATTGGTTTTTGCTAGTGGCAATGAGTACTAATCACAATCGCTACCTTTCTTCTTGTTATGGCATGCTACCTTCTTTCTTGTTGTGGCACGGGTACGAGTATCGTGAAACAGCCTCTCCATAGAAAAACCAAGGGACACTGGCCAACAATTGTCTCAGGAGTATCCTAAGTAGTGGAGTTGTGAGCTGGAAACTTTGTGCACTGGTGTGACATCTCTATAGTTTGTGCATGATTAACATCATATCTCCATTTGAAATTGCCGCTATAGTTGCCTAGTGGGTGCATGGAGGCTTATTCCACTGGTTTTAGGGTGTCAACACTGGGATAGAGTTTCTGGGTGGATGGCTTTCGCTCTGACAATTCTGTGGAGGCAAATAGGTGCAAGTTGTTAAAAACATCAAGCTTGATGCTAACTTTTGTCTTAAATTTCTGCGTGATTGCAAAATAAGAAAATCAACCAGTTGGCGTGATAGTTAAGGCACTCTCTTACCAAGCGTGATGTTATAGTTTGAGGCCTACGACTTCTCTTCCTTTATTTTTCCCTGCTATTAGTTGACAAAAGATGGAGCGCTATTCTTCTTGGAGTATCTGCGCCTATTCCGTAGCTTTTATCTCTACCAGTTCAATATATTCTTGTCATTTTTCTAGTTTTGAGGCTTCTACTTATGATGATGAGAAGCACTGATTTCTTTCGAGCTTGCATCATTGGAGCTCCTGCTCCGATCCTGATAATTAATCAGTTGGTAATGCTTATATACGTATATTCATACGTAAAGTCTGCACTTCTAAATCATCAGAATCTATTCCAAAATCTGGATTATGTTGAATGCGTTTCTGAGAAAGCTTTGTGGAGACCATTGGAGGAGGTAAATACGCGTCCATGGTTTCTTCCCCTCAGTACATGTGTTTCTGTTCGTTGTATGCTTTTTTCATCAGAAGGGTTCGTTAAGAGGTTTTTTTTTCCCCCCGAGAAAGAGTAAGAACTTCATTAAAGAAATCTAAATAACTTACAATAGGAAAGAGAACAAAAACTAGATGTACACCAAAACAAGCAAAAATCTGATCAAGAAACGTTCTTTATTTCTTTGTTTAAGATCAAATTAATGTCATGGACTATTGACTGCTTCTGTTTGTACTTTGCCATTTGGAGGGAAAACCAGCCTTGCCGGGTTAGTTTTTAATTTGCCGCCCATTTTATATTCGGTTTATAAAATTGTCGGCAACAATTTTATATAGTTCAAACATTATCTTTATTTTGAATTGATCGATTCAACAGAATAAATAAAACCAGCCGTGTCAAACCTCAGCGTTTGGTATAGCTGCTGCTCCTCGCCATTAATATTGTCCCGGGTCCGGCTTCTCTGAAGTCAACTGCAGAGAAGCGTGTGCGATTCAATCTGAACCGTTCATCTCGATAATCAATGGTTTAGAATTGCTGAAACTTTTACCGGTAAGAATATGAAACAAATCTGGACCATTAAAAATACATCCGACGGTTGCAATCATTTGGACCGCACCTCTACAGTCCAAAACTGAACTGGACTGCAGATAAGCCAGATTCTATTGTCCCTTTGTTGTACTAGCCACTAGGTTTTCTTAAGGATTGTCTTGATCTAAACCAGTTGAGTGATACGTACACCATGGGGGTTTGGTTTTTGATCCATCTGATCTGAGAACTTGTGAGACAAAGTATGAAAGAGAATGGAGAATGATCAGAGGGTGTGAAATACAGAAAAGGTTAAGGTGGAGTTCTTTTGCCATTCTGTATGGATGAAGTTACTCATTATTCTTATTAGAGGGAAGGTGTAAGGTTACACTAGAAAGGATATTCTCTATCTAGGAGTCTGTGGAGATAGAGCTTCTCCCTTTAAGAATCTATCACTGAAGAATCTGAAAGGAATGTCTCATATTTATAAGCCCCCTAAACAAGTACTCTTCTTGTACCAGGTGATCCAGCAAAATGTTGACACTTGTCCCTTTCGTACCTCCTGCCCGTAGGGTGGTGTCTCCGCCTACGAGTCTCGAGAGTCGCGGGCGCATCAAGCTCTCCATTCGCCGCGAACCCCATATCCTTTTGAACCACTAGATCCCCCTCCATTCTCATATGAACGAGGTCATTATGGTAGGGGGCCACACCTCTCAAGAACCGTCACATGTCCAACAGTGCCATATGTCTTGCTCTGTTTGGATGATCAAACTTATTTTGAGTTTAGAGTTTGAGAGAGGGGATTCACCTATCAAGCATGAGTAAGAGTTTAAAGCTCTACAAGTCAGGGACGACTACATGATTTTAGTTCAACGGTGACAAAATCATATAGAAATTTTTTGTTACGCATAACTCTTCATAATAATTTTTTGTTTGCTAATAAATTTATTGGACCTAATCTATTTTGTTTTGTTGAGATATATTATCTTCTTATTCGCCAATTTAAGTAAGTTTTCATTTACTTTATCTAGGCACGAATGACCCAGTGCAAACATTAGTAACAAAAAATCAATTTATAAATAAAAAGACACAAAATTTAAGACATTTTTTGAACTTAGACGGTTCTCTTAAACCCCCTTGAAGGATAATTGTTGAAATCGCAATAATTTAGGCTTGAATTCTAGGACAAAATGTGACATTTCCTAGACGTCCTAAACGATACAGGATTGAGCTTATTTTTTTTCAAGGACCGTAAACAAAGTATTTTAAACAAAATGAGCGGTTCCGATTATTTTTTTCAACCCGAAAAGGGCCCAAAAGGGATTTTGTACACGCCCTTTCTGAGGTACAAAAACATCAAGGTTGATGCTAACTTTAGCTTAATTGTTTATGTGTGGTAGCAGGTGGAAAAAAATCAAGGAGCTGAAGTGGTAGTTGATAGAGATGGCAATGGGGCGGATCGGAGGTGGATATTGACGTCCGAATCCGAATCCAAACCTTCTACCCGACCTTTGAATCCGCCCTAATCCCCAATCGAATATATTTTCGGTCCTCCATCCCCGGCCCGAACGGAGAACGGAGATCCGATCGGAGATTCGGATATCCGAATTTGAAAAAAAAAGCCCTAGATTTTTTTTTTTTATCAAAAAGAGTATTCGGAGACAGATCGGAGGCGGATTTTTGATCAAAATATAGATTTTCGGATATTCGGGGATAGATCAGGTGGGATCGGGGCAGGTACAGACTTATCTCCAAATCCAATCCAATCTCTGAATTTTTTTAAAAAAATAAATCCAAATCCGCTCCGATATCCGAAAAATTCGATCCGTTCGGAACAGATAACGGATTGGATACAGACGGATCAGCCGAGATGGCCATCCCTAGTAGTTGAAGCACTCTCTCATCAAGCGTGTTGATGTCAAGGTGTGAGTCTTCAACTTGTCTTCCTTTATTTATTAGTTTCCCTCTCTTGGTTGACAAAAGATAAAAGTGCAAAACAAAACCATTGACTTGGCTACTACAGCACTGCACTTTGGATTATCTACTTAATTTGGACAATCTCTGCGCCCGATTGGGTAGCCTTTTTTCTTTACTAGTTCAACCTATATATGCTTGTCATTTTTATATATAGTTGTGTTGTCAGAATATATAATGACATAAAAATTATTGAACTAACACTAAGACAATTACTTTTGGGCTTTTAGCTGAGACAAAATGGTGAAGACAATGAGATATACATCGTTCATACGAAGCATTTTTAATACAGGAACTGCTGAATCAAGTTGATGATAAACGTCAACCCCAAAAGGTTTGGTCAAGTGAACATGAGAAAACAACTTAAGGGTTTGTCCCCCTAAGAAGTCGCAAGTTTGAATTTCATAAAGGTCAAATATTTCGAATCTTGGAGCCACTGGAGGTTTGCCCAGCCGTTAAGTTTAGGATCCTGAAATAGTCGAGGGACCTGAACGTATGGATATAAAAAAATAAAAAGTTGACGATAAACGTCTACCTCATTGCCAATACACAATGAAAATGACACTCAACATGGATCTTCTGTTCCGATTCACCCTAGTCTATCGGCCCAAATCTCTCCCTTTCTATCGCGTGATCAAAGTCAAGGAATGGGAGAGATGGTGGAGAAAGGAGATGGATTCTCCGTAGTTCATGATCTGGATTGCATGGTGCGATTTACAACGGCAGGTCATCATGGGCCCACCTTGATGATCCAAGCTGTCCCTCCTCAGTGGGCTCTTTGAGCACATCATGCATAAAAAAAAAATTTAATAATTGGTTAGTTAATCGGATAACGATAACCAAATTTCATTCGTTGAACCGCTTTTCTTTTAACCACAAATGGATCTTTAATATGTTAATTGTCTACTTTCTTCACGACAAGTTATTCATCTTGTGAAGAAAATGATGGGTGTCTCAAAATTGGTCATTTAGTTATTTGGATACCAAGGAAGGAACAACTTTGCCTTTTCCCTTTCTTTTTTGCCTTGGTAGCACATTCTAGGTTCCTACAATTCAAGACTCAAAATTCACGAACAAAAGTAGAATTCATGTCAGATTTATCGCCAAAAGACATTCCTAAAATAAATTCATGTCGAAGTTGACTTCTCTGCCCTCAATTAAGTCCATAACGGACTGTAACATGTGAATCGCAGCTTTACAAAAGTCAAAAATGAAAGTGTTTGGGAAAACACTGTAACACTCTCTAATAAAGCTTGAGTTATGATTAAAATTTTGGATTTGACTTATAAGGGGTGTGATCATGCCATTGTAGGAAGTTGGAGACAACCCCTGCGCGAGCACCACTTGGGAGCTGGTTTTTACTTTTTATAGCTAAAAATTGAGCCAATAAACTCTTGCCACTTAGGGGTGTTTTCGGTAATGAAAAATTTGTAGATTTTTACTTGTGGTTGAGAAATTGTTAGGTATTTTCGGCAGTGAATAAGTTGTTAAAAAATGTCAAGTTAATTCCGGTAGTAAATAATTAGTTGTTGATGAGTTTGTGAGTAGAGTTACTGTAACAAAAAGAGTTTTTGTTAGACAACTTTTTTGTTAGTAGAAACGAGATGGTAAAATTTTATATCTTTTCTGTTCATGGAAACAAAATGGTAAAATGTGTTAAGTTTTTAGTATTTTTTGTTAGTGGAAACACCCCATTAATTAGGTGCAATAAGATTTTGATTTTTGAGTTCAATTCCCATAGAAAAAATGTTGATACCTTTACTCACGAGCTGGGTTGAAGTTGGGCGTAGGATAAGTTTTCAGATTTTATCTCGGCAACGAACGGCTCAGATGCTATATGGTGTATAAATGAGATTTTAACTGTTGGATCGTCCAACGGATAGTTCAAGTGATGGTTGTGCACCACCCGCACAACACCATCCCTGTCCCTATTCGAAATAGGGAAAGAGAGCTAAGCAAACAAGGTGGTTGGAAATAGTGTAAGTGCCCACCAAAGCTAAATATATATAAATCGATGTATGAACAAAGTGGAGGGGCATTGGTTTGGGCCCATTTTGATAGAAGCGTGAATGGAGCTTTTATCAGAGGACAAGAAGATGGTGGAGCCCATTTGAAACTGCAACTCAATCCACAGTGCATTGATATAACATTTCACCCAAATCTCCCAACCAAACAACCACACAAAAAATTATCACAACCAAAGTGGAGTCCATTTTGATTTCTTACCTGATATATATACACACCATCATAATTACGTGGGCCAGGTGGGCCGGGCCACGTTCCTTCCGTCTTTTAAGACGCGTGCACGACCTTTGTTGTTTTACGCATGTCTCTCAAATTGATTGTACAAATGAAACCAAATTATGTTGTCCCGAACATCCGATTATCAAAGAAAATTACCATATGTCGTCTCTGAAGTCCATATAGTTGATATGCTACCAATAAGGGAAATCAACTCAATGGTTAACTAGCTAAGTGCAATTAGAGTGATTCATGTGCACAACCTCATGGACTTTGAGAACAGTGTGGCCGTCTCTCTACGTGCAATTAATCCTAGTGTCATGTGAAGATGTGAGGGGTATAAAGGTGTGTGTGGGGGGGTGGATTCAGAACAATCCGTTTTAACATTTCGAGGTTAAGCTCGACTTAAATCATCCTCATCTTGTGGGAAGAGGAAGAAGTACGTCTCATAAGTTTAAAGTCGATAGATAAATGAAGACAGAATACGAAAAGGGTCTATGAACTTTTTGTAAGAAAAATTAGGAACAACCATATTGTGATATATCTATGGCTATGCTGTTTGGCTTCAATGTAAAATACATTCCTAGTGTATCTTTGTAGCATCTATAGGTTTCCTTTCTTGTGGATGCATTGTAAAATAGTAGAGTTAAAAGTACATGCCTAGTGTATCTTTGTAGCATCTATAGGTTTCCTTCTTGTGGATGCAGCACGGTGCATCCAAAATGAGAGAGATTTGGAAGGACGTCTTACATTTTGAGGTTAAGCTCGACTTAAATCTTCCTCATCTTTGTGAGAAGAGGAAGAAGTACGTCCAATGCCTTAAGATTATGAAGACTGGGTATACAAAAGGGTCTGTGGAGTGTGGACTATTTGTAAGAAAACTTAGGAAGAACCATATCGTGATTTGTTTGGCGAATTAAATGTAAAAAAAAATACATTCCTAATGTATTTTGTAGCATAGATTATATATAGATTAAATTGCCTTCTTGTGGATGCTTCGATCATAATTTCTTGACTTATTTCTCTCTCTCTCTATTTTTTCTTCAAGGAAATCATTCCATTAATCCATTGAAGTAGCAAATGGTAACATTTTTACTCCTGCTGATGAAGTCCATAGTTGTCCCACTTATCACAAAAAAAAAAAGGGTCCATAGTGTCCCACACAACCCTATGCAAAAACATGCATGTTCTCCCCATGTCTTTTCTTATCATCACCGTCCTCCTGTCTCTTCACAATCACAAAAATCTCTAAGGCGAAAAGGGCTAATAAGGACCCAAGAAAATGATTAGGTCAACAATCCCTTCATTACAAACCATTTTTTTCCCCCTTTTGAGAAAGAAGTTGAGTTAAGTGAGGGCGGAATCATAGTGAGAATGTGTGGTGCTATTATCCTCTTTTTAAAGGTGCTTTGGGTGATTTTATGAAATCCGTCTTTAAAAACCACATGCTATCTTCTTTCAATAATACAACCCAGATTTTAAAATGGTGCACAAAATTATTTGGGAGAAAAGCAAAAATAAGATGAATATTCTTCGTCTCTTTTCCTTGTTATTAGGGTTTTTAGTGAGATTAATGAAAATGGTATTCTATATTTGAATTTTGAGTCGTCCTTTTAATTGGTAGTACTATCACAATATGGCATTACTACCGACAACTTGTGATACCATCATCACATTATTGTCACATTATCTTAATGTGAACGTGCCTCAATCTATATTCCTATAACATGTCAAATAACATAGTGTAGTTCGTCTTCTTCGTACACACACGTTAGAGTGTCAAATCCTACCAAAGCCCACATTTGGGTTGTGAACATAGAATTAATAGCTCCAATGGTGAATACAAAACTTTCCCAATTTTGACAGTCATTTGTTGTGACAGATTTAGCACGTTAATATGTCACCACCAACGCTTTTGATCTCGTGTGTGTGTGTGTGTATATATATATATATATATATATATATACATACCGCTCAATGTGATCAGAACATGATTTTAAGGGTACCCGTGAGAAATTAACAAAAAAAAATGATCGGAAATGGCTTGATCCAAACAGTTTCGAACAGTTTTTTATTGAACGGTTCAAATAAAAACTGCTCAAATCAAGCCTTTTCCGATATTTTTTTTTGTTAATTTCTCGCGGGCACCTTTAAAATCACATTCTGCACACATTGAACGGTTCGGATCATAAAAATTTGATTAGGAACTATGAGTTTGAGATTTGGAGTGGTTTTTTAGGTGTTTTTTTGAGTGTCCCGATATATATATATATATATATATATATATATATATATATATTGTTTTGAAAATTGGTAGTAATGGAGTCTATTGACCACACTCCCACTAACATATTGCCACTTAAGTAAGTTTCCACTTTCCAGTACTTTTTAAAATATATAACTTCACAATCTTATTAAAGTCCTAATTTACACCAACTCATATAATCACTAACAAAAGTCTTAAATTATCCGGATAATCACAATAAAAGTCCTACATGACAATAATATTTCAGACACAGATATCTGAACATAGATATACTCAAATTTGTCCAATGCCAATATATCATGTAATAATCCATTCTCGAGATTCATATTCGGACATATGTGTCTAAATCTGTGTCCGATATTTGTCTAGAAAACTATTTCCCTGGGGTGCCTATAAATAAGGCAAAGGACAGCGTGGCTGGGACATAGCAGCAAAAGTGGCCGCACACTCAAAAAAATCCATGAAGGGCCATGAGCCCACACGTTCAACCTCCTCCTGCGCCGCCTGCAAATTCCTCAAGCGGCGGTGCAGCCCCACCTGCCTCTTCGCCCCCTACTTCCGCTCCGACGAGCCCGAAAAATTCGCCAAGGTCCACAAAGTCTTCGGCGCCAGCAACGTCGCCAAGATCCTCGTCGACGTGCCGGAGAACCAGCGCGACGACGCCGTCAACTCCCTCGTTTACGAGGCCGAGGCGCGGCTGAGGGACCCCGTCTACGGCTGCATCGGCGCCATTGCTCTCTTGCAGCGGAAGGCGGTCGAGCTGCAGCAGGACCTCGCCGTCGCTCGGACTCGGCTCGCTCGTTGCGCCGCCGTGGCAGGCGGCGGCATGACTTCTTCTCTCTCTACGTCTTCTCTCTCTGTTCTCAGCGACGAGGATCGGTTTTTGATGAATTCTCTGTCTGAGATTTTGATGAACCCGGGTTGGGATGGGTGGGGTGGGGAGGGTTTGGACCGGAATTCTGTGGAACTGGACCGGAGTGGATGCATGGATGAATTAAGCCAGCTCCCCTTTCCAAGAGGGTAAAAAATTTGTTGGATTGTCATAAATTGGTCCTTAAGCTTTTGGATTTTTATCAATTTGGTCGTTAAAACTACTGGATTTTAGTCAAATTGATGGTGTCGTTCAAATTTGAAAATTGATTTCGGCACTGCTGTTGTAGCCATAGGCACTCCACTTTGTATCTTGATCATGTGAGATTACAAAACAAAATGTAAAGTGCCAATGGCTAAAACTGAAGTGCTAAAATCACATCCCTTCAAGTTTTTGATATTAAAAAAAGCTCACGGGACAGTGGTGTTGCTCCAATTTTAGCCATCTGAATAGAATCCTTTCCCTTGAAAGCAATGTTTTTAAAAATTGTTAGGCACTAGTCGGGCAGAAAAGGGCGTCTAGTGTGTAGGCAGGGACTAGGCGCCGACTAATTAGCTACTTAATCTAGGTGTTAGGCGAGTGTTAAACATCGCCTCGCCTAACACCTATGCGGGGTAGGCCGACTTTCAGAACATTGCTCGAAAGTACTAAGTATTAAAGAATTTGTAGTTTGGCCATCTCACAGTGGCGTTTTTGATCAGAAAATTGGATGCAATTATAAACTTGACCACATTGACAGTAATCCAATAGTTGAGAGGTCAATCTAGTGGAAATCCAAAGCATAAAGACTAATATGATAACTATGTAATACTATAAAGGCCCCAGATGCAATATATATACCCTTTTAAAAGAAAGAAAGATAACTATGTAATACTATAAAGGCCCCAGATGCAATATATATACCCTTTTAAAAGAAGGAAAGATAACTATGTAATACTATAAAGGCCCCAGATGCAATATATATACCCTTTTAAAGAAGGAAACCTCTCGTTACTGACAATTCCAAGGAACATCAGATTCTTTCAATTTTCCCAATCAAGAATCTGGAGTTGAACTTCGATTGAAATTGAGGTAAGAATCTAAAACTTGATTCTTGGGTGTAAACTATGAGCGGGACTGATCAGTGTTTTCTGCGGCATAGCAACCGCAGACCGCCAATTTATCATTTACAATTGAAATTGGGGAAAGCTCTCTACCCAAACTAGAAGCAGCAACACTCCATCAAACAGAAGCATCAGAAAGCAACCAAAATGCACAACAGAGATTGGATAATTGAAAATATAAGTCAAACATCCTAACTCAATTGGAACATCTCCAAAATACATACATTTACATGAATCAGATGATAGTTAATGGTGGCTGTGAATCTGAACTAAGAGGTGTGACTATTGAAATTGAACTCAGATCTTCTATACCGGAAAACCCTCTATACCCAAAAACCCTCTTACCTCTGTTCCCGTATATTTTTGGCCAAAAATGTATGGGAATAGAAAGTACAAAAAGTTTCGGTACAGGTGATCTGGTGGGTGACTATTCAGTTTAATTGGGTGTTCTAGATCCAAGTATAAAGGCAACACAGATTGAAATCAGTAAAAGATATAGTACAACCTTGATATGCTACAAAAATAACACTGTTCACTTAATACTGAATATGAGACACAGAATTACCTGTGTTGGATTCTCAAGTAGACTTGATAAAAACACTGTTCAAGTGTAATCGAATGTGATGTACTCTGGCACCAAGTCTGCAACTTTTGTGGACTCTGGCATGGAATTTAACAGAAAGATTATAATCATCAGTTTCATGGCACATGATATGATCCAAAATTGTGTTTCAGTCTGCACAAGTCACGTATCACAGACCACACACAACTGCGTAGCTTTCCATAAACATGTACACGCACACGCGCACACGGAGAGCTTTGTAGTTTACGAATTCTTAACCGGATTATGGCCAAATGCAAACAATTAAGTAAAAATATCTTGAAGTCGTCGCTGAAATTAGCAATCAGAATAACCTCCCAGAAGAAATCATATATTATACAGCTGAGAAAAATTAAATATGCGCCAGAATCCATAGCATAGACGAACATGTTGGCGCATCCATAGAATAGACTAACATGTACAACAAACATAAGATAATTGACATTAGTACAGTCATATGATCTAGACACGCTTCAACTTGTAATCTGCAGACAAATATAACAGGGTTTTGCACTAGGGGAACTCCACTGATGCTCCCAGCGCAACCATCAAATCTGCTTCCCTGCCAGAGGAGAGTTTTCATGCCTCCACAGCTATAGTTTTTTCCCTGTTTGAGAAATGCACAATAAGGAAAAGGTTAATCAGACAAAATAGAAGCAGTTTCAAGTGCAGCAGGACAATGTAAACGATAATACAAAGTTCACCAAAGTTCACTGCAAAAACTTGAAGCAAGAAAGAAGACTCAGCATGGTTATGCATGCTGACTACTGAATAAACGAATCAGCAGAACAAATATACTAGACGTAGATAGGGTTCTTCTGCTGATTTTGGCAAGTGATGGAAGAATGAAGCGTTCCCATTTCCAGAGCTTTTAGAAAAATTTTAAATGCCCACAAACCTAGCACAGGGAATCAAATACACTGTGCACAAGACAAGCAAAGGGTTACTCGGGTTCTTGGCTGGAATCAGGTCTGGAGAGTACTCATCTTTAAGCATGTAAAATGTAATTCAGAGCATGTTTGGCAAAGTGGCATTCTAATGTGGGACCAACAACTCCAACTGAAACTAATCACAATAAAACCTGAGGACACATGATGCTGTTTTGATGGGGTTTTCCTTCATCTCTTCCACTTTCATGTATGTATGTTGAGGTGAAGGTTGACATTTCTAAGACATGCAATGACTCCATAGAAAAAAATGCTAATCCCTGAATCAATGATTCCTGTACAAAGCAATGCATCCCTCAAGCGTAGGAACTGTAAACATAATCCTAGACTCTTAAGACTTCATGTCACTATAAACCTTCGGTCAAAGGAAACCGTACATCTAAAAAAAAATCTCACCCAAATAAAAAAAAACATCTACACAGAAAGAAATGAAACAACAATTTCTCACAGAAGTCAGAAGCAAGAAAAATAAGAAATGGCCAAGACATTTCCATGGCCCGTGGTTAAATTCGTCAGACACAGCTTATCTTTGCCACCAAAGTGGCAGGTTTTAGATCCTAGATATTGAGGTGATCAAAAACCAGACAGCTAAATGCCTCCAGGAAGTGATCTGCTTCCATTACTCAGTACATTCAAAGATGTGAAACGACTTCTAATTGAGTTGAACCCTTCTAATAGATTCAAAATGTTAGAAACAGATAGTAAATTGCACTGCACTCCATGTTTCTCTGAACTAATTTTAGTCCTTAAAGAATCCTCTCTCCTTGCCAATGATTCCCATAACATGGATATACCCAATGTCCAGCCTCATAGCTAAAATTTCTATGCAATTCAATAATTTCAAGTAGCTCAATCAACTACAGAATTCATCAAAAATTCCATAAAAGCAAACCGCTACCGTAATAAAACAGGAATCTTGGAAATTCACCTGAACCAGGAGCGTAATTCTTAGCCCTCTTCACCTTCTCAAGCTCAAGTTGAGCTTCCATAAACATATTCATCCTCTGGAACTCAAGTTCCTTAGTGAACTCCATCCTCTGCTTCTCCAATTCCATCATCTGCTCCTGCTTCGAGCTCTCGATCCTCTCGTACACCTCCCCAAACCTCAGTATCGCCCTCGCCAACTCCTTGTACGCCCCGTCCTCTGATAAATCCGCATCCTCCACTCTCCTCTCCCTCCGGTCACCGCCGAGCGAGCTCTCGTTAGATCCACTCGAATTCAACCTCGAAGATCCTCCAGAGTAAACCACAACCGGGTGACCAGCATTAGGGTTAGGGTTAGGAGTTGGTTTGGTTCTTGATTTGAGACTCAAGGTAATTGTGGACGCAGGCTTCTGAATCGCCGCCGAAGGGGCCGGGGTTTTCTTCTTCGACGGCGCGGCGGCGGCGGAGGCGGAGGCGGCGGTGGGACCGACGAGGTGATCGAGGCGGGAGTAGAAACGCCACTTGGAGGGAACGGGCAGCTTGGACTTCTCGAGCTTGTACTTCTTCTTGATAGTATCGACGCGGTTCTTGCACTGGACGTCGGTGCGGCGGGGCTTGACGCCGTTCGACCGGGCGTTGACGGCGTCGGCGACTTCCATCCAGTCTTTCTGACGGAGGTTGCCGCGGTTGAGCTCCAAGTAACGGTCCCCCCAGGCTTCAACCAGGGTCTCGGTGGCGCCTTCGCTCCAGCAGTCCTCCCGGCCGCCGCCCGGGTGGGGCCGCGAAGTGTTGTTACTCATGGGTCTTGGGTGGACGGGAGCTTTGATCTGACTTCAATTGGCCCCGTTAACGAACGGTGGAATTGGACGTCACGATTAGCGGAGGTGTGCGTGAGCTCGGCCGAACAGTAGAGTTATCAAGAATTCATGGATTTGGTTGGTGGGGGATAGGGGAAGGCCGGAGGTGGAGAGAGAGAGAACGGGAGGAGAGAGAGAGAGGGAAGGGGGAAAACATCGGAATGAAAGGTGGGTGAGGGAAGTGGGAAAGGGAAGGGAGGGAAGTCGGCCGTGCATCTGACCGGAGTGGGGGGGCGTGTGTGGGGTTAACGCCAGCTCCTTATTGGCTAGTTGGACGGACGGCCTTATGATTCTGTTTTAGTCTAAGATTTTTCCCTTTCTTTTGACCTTTTTACTAGCTACTGTGGCAGTTCAGGTTGTTGTAACCACTAGTGCCGGAAATTACAAGAGAAACTGGTAGGTTTTGTTTAGGTTAATGGATGGGAGCCTCTCCGATTGCTGTCCCAAAATAATTCATATTTTTCTCACGATACAGAATAATCATTGTGAGATCTACACTTGCGAACAATTCATATT
Source organism: Rhododendron vialii (assembly GCF_030253575.1). Lineage (NCBI taxonomy): Eukaryota > Viridiplantae > Streptophyta > Magnoliopsida > Ericales > Ericaceae > Rhododendron > Rhododendron vialii. Next base: position 37,150,298 of record NC_080565.1, on the reverse strand, counting down.
TTTCTCACGATACAGAATAATCATCGTGAGATTTACACTTGCGGGACACGTCAAGCAATTGTCCCGAACAATTACCGAAGAGGATCCATTTCCTCTCCTCTGGTTAAGCATTAAAAAAAGGGGGTTACAGCTGGAATTTATTAGTAGTGCATAAGCCGATGGTAGTAAAACAAAACAGAAAACTCTTGAGATTTTGGTTGAACTTTACAAGAACGAAAATTTCAATGTGGTATTCAATTCTTATTTTTCCAAAACATGTTACAATATCACACTGGTTCATGTATGACAAAAGCAAACTAAAAGAATAAGGAAAAAAAGATGTCTCGAACCGGAAGCGTTCGAAAATTGGCAATCTCTTGACATTAGACCACAAAAAAGAAAAAAAAAATTCTTGCAAATTCCTTAGTTGACGAAGCGTTCGAAAATTGGCAATCTCTTGACATTAGACCACAAAAAAGAAAAAAAATTTCTTGCGAATTCCTTAGTTGACGAGCGCGTAAGATGACCCTAATGTCCTGACCGTCGGGAAAAAAATGTGTTCCTTTCCCAAAAAAAATGGGGAATGTGTTTACTCTTCCGAGTGTAAAATGAAAAAATCCTTCAACTTATCACCCATTTTCAACCCCCTCTTCCTCATCTCCCCCAAAACCAACTTAGCATCATCAAACCTTCCCAAACTGATCAAACGGCTAGCCAAAATCCCAAAACTCTCCGTATCCAACGCCATATCCCTCCCTCCACAGCTCACCACAAACTCCACCGCCTGCGCATAATACCCCAACTTCAACAGCCCACTGATAACGTGCGCATGCGTGGAGTACAGCGCTGGCACTCCATCATCCTCCATCCGCCTCAGCACCACCAGAGCACCCTCCACCTTCCCCGCCCTGCACGCGCCCAGCACCAGCGCGTCGTACGTCCTCGAGTCCGCCCCCAGCCCCTGCTCCTCCATCCTCATCAGCAACTCCGCCGCCGACGACAACTCTCCGGCGAAACAGTACGCCGTCAGTAAGAAGTTGTACGCCGTTACATCTGGCGAAACGCGATTCGCTCTCATCAGCTCCACCACGCGCCACGCCTCGTCCATCTTCTGCTTTTTGCTCAGCGCGTTGAGAATGGGGTGGAACGTGCACGCGTTCGCGCCGTGCTTGTCCCTCAGCATTTCCTCCGCCACGCCCAGGGCTTCGTCGACGCGCTGCAGCCTGCAGAGGCGAGCGACGAGCGCGTCGTACGCGCCCTTGCGGGTGAAGCCTCTGTCGAGATCCCTTAGGGCTTCGGAGAGGTCGTCGACGAGGGACAAGTCGGTGGAGATGAAGTTGAAGGTTTTGCTGGTGTTGAAGAAGCCTTCTTTGAAACGCTTGTTGAGGAGGCGGCAGACGGTGGCGAAGTCCCTGTTGCGGCCGGCGGCGTCGATGAGGTCGTCGTAGTGGGCGGAGGAGGGGTTTGGGTTATGGGTGGTGAGGAGGCGAGGAGAGATGTGGAAGAGAGAAGTGGGATTTGGGGGTTTAGGGGTGAGTTTGTGAAGAGATCGCATGGTATATTAGGGTTTAAGTTTACACACACAGAGAGAGAGAGAGAGAGAGAGAGAGAGAGATGGCGATCAAAGCTAAATTTTTTATAATCTGCAGGAGCTTGGGCCCATCGGATAGTAGATTAAGGGCCTGCCAGTATGTTACTGGGCCAATAATGGTGTGGACTTGGGTAGCTTAGGAATAGTAGTTTAAATGGGCTCGGGCTAATTCAAATGGCCTTGTCTTTTTCTTGGGCCACATTCATGGTGACAGGTAACTAACCAAGTTAGCAAGTCAAGCAGAGGTAATTCAACCAATTAGGCCGTCCACAGTAGTATAATCAAAAATGAATAACCAAAAGTTGACACATCAGCTTTTGATTATCCATTTAAAATGTTGCTAAGCTTAACAATGTTGAGGTCCACAATGGCCACTTCTAGTCCATAACCAAAATAAGGGGTCCACTACAATTTTACTCTCTCTCCCCTTATGTTTTCCACCATTGATCACTTCCCTCCATTACTGTTTTTTTTTTGGCAAAAATATATCAATTACCTCCATTAATTTTGGGGAAGAAATTGGTGACTTCCATCCCTCATATTATGAATTTGGAAAAAAAATAATGTACTAAAAAAAAATCAGATTTGAAAAATAATGTACTCAACCACGGGGAGAGGAACGGAAAAAAAAAATGGAAGCAGAAAAAAAAAGTGAAATACCTTAATCTGGCGACAATGAGTTGAATTATAAATGATCGAAAGATATAACTTCACTTTTGGAAAGAAAGAAAGAAAAATAGTTTGTGGGTGAAGAAAATGAGATATAGAACAGGCGAAGAGGAGAAGAAAATAGCATTTGAAACACGCATATATACAAATTTTTAAACAAGTTAAACTTATGTGGTGTGAGATCTACAAATTTTGATTATTGAAAAAGGTTTCTAGTTTTGGTTATTCAAAGTCCAAAATTTGATTATTTTTAAGAATGTTGTTAAGTTTGATTATACCATTGTGAGCCATCTTTTACACAAACATTATTAACTTTAAAAATAATTTGCTTTTGATTATACTACTGTGGATGGCCTTAGAGCATCTGTAGTGGAATAATCAAAATCAAAAAGTTGTTAGAATTAGTAATGTTTGTTTAAAAAAAAAAGTTCTCGTTGAAATAATCAAACTTAACGATCTCTTAGCCATTAATCAAATTTTAGCCCTTTTTTGAGCATCCTGTGGGTCTCTTTGTAGATGTATGTTATTAAAAAAAATCTCAAGAGTGTCACGTAGTAAAAATGAAGTAAGAGGTGTTGTGAAAAATCTTGTCTAATCTACTAACTAAGATTAGTACATATTTGAAGTTTTCAAATAAGTACTAATCTTTTAAATTAAACGTGATACATTTTGAAAGAATGACATGTCTCATACAGTAAAAATAAAGTATTTAAATATGAGAACATTAATGGAATGGAGCCTAAGAGTATCTATAGTGGACTAACCAAAATCCAAAGGTTGTTAAGATTAGCAATATTTGCTCAAAAAAATACTCACATTGAAATAATCAAACTTATAGCATATGCATCACTCTTTAAATTTTAGACCAAATTACCTCTTAAAAAATGTCACTTTATTACTTTAGTTATTCACTTTTAAATGTATACTGCATCAGAGACTCTCTATTCTAACTTATGACCTATTAATATATTATTTCATTCTTCCAATATAATTCTCCCTCCATCCCTTTTTAAATGTCTCACTTCATAATTTCAATTTATTAAGAAAACATCATCATTATACATTTCACATCATCTTTTACCTCCATTTTTTCTATTTACCCTCTCTAGAGACATCATTATTACACTTTTACTCACTAATTTTTCAAAATGGAATCTACTTTTAGTAGCAAAATGAAAAATATACCAACTTTTATCTACTAACTTTACAAAATAGACACTTATTAAGGCAGTCCAAAATGGAATACTGGACTTTAAAAATGGGACAGGGGAGTATTAAAACGCTATTTTTTTTTTATTTCTTCTCAAAAGTAATACTCAATTGAGGCTATATTGTTACAATGGCTATATTTTAAAAGCATTCATATCAGCCTCAACAAATTTAAGTAAAATTATAACTTAAAAAGTCAATTTTATTATTTTCCTGAGTCATATTTTACTCCATTTGGTCCAAATTATTAGTCTCATATGAATAGACGTTTAATTTTTGGATCAAAAAATCAAGTACTTTCTTACATAATTTTTCAAGTTTCTTGACACCAAATTAAAAAACTAACTGATATCTCAAATTTGGTGTCAAATAATTTTAAAAATTATGCACGGAAGTACTTTATTTTTTAATCTAAAAATTGCAGTATTTTTGTATAGAACTAACAATTTGGGATGGAGAGAGTATTGCTCTAAACATCAAACCCATTATATTTTGAGATTTTTAAAATTCAATAATCTAGTACTTTTGTTTTTAGTGCTTGAGAAGGAAGTCATGCCAGAGCCATGTGAGACGAACACATTAAAAAGCAATAAAATATTGGTTTAGCCTATGAACAGTTGCTCTTTACAAGAGTCGAGGAACTGTAGCATTTGTTTCTTTAACTGAGCAACAAGAGAGGCTAATACACTATATTTTTTTCCCTTCTACTCGTTATTATAGTTTTATAGGAGAAGAAAACGAGCCTAATGCAGATGCTCTTAGGCCATCCACAGTGGCATAATCAAAAGCAAATTATTTTTAAAGTTAACAATGTTCGGGTAAAAGATGGCTCACAATGGTATAATCAAACTTAACAACATTCTTAGAAATAATCAAATTTTGGGCTTTGGATAACCAAAATTAGCAACCTTTTTCAATAATCAAAATTTGTGGATATCACACCACATAAGTTAACTGGTTCTAAAATTTATGTACACGCGTGTTTCAAATGGTATTTTCTTCGCGTGTTCTATATCTCATTTTCTTCGGCCACAAACTCTTTCTTTTTCTTTCCCTCTAAAAATGAAGCTCATATCTTTCAATCATTTACAATTCAACTAATTGTCACCGGATTAAGGTATTTCACTTTTTTTCCGTTTTTTTTTTCGTTCCTCTCATTGTGGTTGAGTACATGAAGAACCTTGTATTCTTTTACAAATTCAAGAACACATTTGTTTTTTTGTTTTTTTTGAGTGCATAATTTTTTTTCCAAATTCATAATATGAGGGAAGGAAGTCACCAATTTTTTCTCCAAAATTATGAGAAAAAATCGATATATTTTTGCCAAAAAAAAAATCGTAATGAAGGAAAGTGATCAATGGTGGAAAACATTTGTCGCCGCATTAAGGTATTTCACTTTTTTTTTCCATTTTTATTTTATTCTTTTTTCGTTCCTCTCCCTGTGGTTGAGTACATAAAGAACCTTACATTTTTTTACAAATTCAAGAACACATCTGTTTTTTTTTTTTTTTGAGTACATGATTTTTTTTCCAAATTCATAATATTAGGGAAGGAAGTCACCAATTTTTTTTCCAAAATTAAAGGAGAAAATCGATATATTTTTTCCAAAAAAAAAGTGTAATGGAGGGAAGTGATCAATGGTGGAAAACACAAGGGGAGAGAGAGTGTAATTGTAGTGTATCTCTTATTTTAGCTATGGACTAGAAGTGACCATTGTGGACCTCAACATTGTTAAGCTTAACAACCTCTTAAATGGATAATCAAAAGCTGATGTGTCAACTTTTGGTTATCCATTTTTGATTATGCCACTGCGGATGGCCTTAGCAACTAACCAAATTTTGGTGAATAATCAAAACTAGCAACTTTTTACCAATAATCAAATTTAGTGACCTCACATCTTTTCAATCAAGTACATATATCATTACACAAAAACCTTCTATCCTCTCCATTTTCTCTCTTTCTTTTTCAACAATGTTTTAAAAAAAAAATTGAAAAACTGTTCTTTTCAAAAAAATAGTTTACTCAATAATAGTTTTAACACAGTACTTATTTTTTCAAAATAATTGTATTTACTCGTTTAAAATTCTTTTTAAAACTGTTTCAAAAACTGTTTTCTTAAAACCATTTTATTCAAACTATGTTTTTCCAAACTTTTATTTTTCAAAAACAGTTTTTTCTTGAAAAATGAAAAAAGTTGGTTTTACAAAAATATTTTCTATTCCTAGTAAAATATTTTGTTAGTTTGAAAGAGATTTAAAATAATTGTTTTCTATGTTAACAATTTTTAGTTTTTTGTAGTTTAAAAATATGATGTGACAAGTTTTAGTTATTTAATTTTGATTTTGCTATTGTGGATTTGTACATTGGTAACCTTAGCAATCTCTTAAGTGGATAATCAAAATGTGATGTGGCATGATTTGATTATTCATTTTTGCTTATTCCACTACGGATGCTCTTTATAACTAAATTTATTGGATCTGATATCTTCTTAATCAAATACAACCAGCATTGGTAAGTGAAATTACTTTCCATAAAGTAAATGCTTTGTTGAAAGGTAAAACTTGCTCTCCACTTTGGCAAGTAGTTGTGCATTTAACAATGTTGATCACTTTATGAATTTTAATAAATACTCTCTACTTTCACTTATTTTACTAGAATATATCATTCAGTGTATACCATTAGATTGAGAAGAAGAAAAATTGATTTTAATTTTTGCCAACTCATTATGATTATGGGCAAAAAATAACTAATGTGGGACTTGACATTCACACTTTAGCAATCTTAAATGAAAAACCAAAAACTGACGTGGCAACTTTTGGTTATCCAATTTTGGTTACGCCACTACGAATGATCTTTAGGGTTAGTTCAGTTGATCAGGACTCTTACATCTCAGTAAGAGGGCAACTAGAATTCGAATCTCTCCATCTGCGTGTAGGTGTTATTTCCTTAGAGGTCATTTTTTATTTATTTTTTTCTTTGTTTCTTCCCTATGATAGGTTTATTTCCATATTTTGGTTGAGTTGCTTGGCTTGATTATTTCGTGAACTTTTAAAATTGATGTAGTATTTTGGATTTGTCATTTAGAAATCATATATGATGTAAATGATCTCTCCTATTGATTGACCCAAAAAAAAAGTTTGGGAAAAAAATTGAAGACAGAGTCTGTTTGCACAATAAAAAGTCACGGATCATGAATAGATAGATATCTTTACAGGACCCACGTCAGGTCCGGCAAAAATGATTCGAAACACTCATTTCTCTTAAAATATATTTTTAAGATTCTTGTAAGAAAATAGTTTAATTGGCGGTAAGGACTTTTTCAAAATTTGTCAAGATATCCGATTGAAATGATTTTTTAAAATAACCTTGAGACACACATGGATAAATCTAACGATTTTGAGATTGTGTTCAAAATTGTGTTTAAAAATGTGTTCCAACATTTGTTTTGGTTTATAAAAAAAAAAAAGAAGTAATCCTAAGGGGCCCGACCAATTATATACCAATGGGTACCGACAGGCCAGCGGGGCCCGCTTCAGATCCCACACGGATGATTCGAGCCGTTCAATAATTTTTTAATACCTGAAAGAAAAATAGAAGATTGGATCGAGCACCTACACATATTAAATTGATCTGATTTTTTCACGGGCCCACTCGGTTTTTTATTAAAAAAAATTATTGAATGATTTGAATCACGTGCGAAATCTGGAATAGGCTCTGCGTGTCTGTCGGTACCCCATCGGTATGGGGTGATCGGTACCAATAGCTGGGTTAAAAAAAAACCCCATGGAGGATCTTCTGGGAAGGCACAAAAATAAGGTTGACGCTTAATGCACAGTTCAAATGCTCCTTGTTTTGACAGTTGTGTTCAAAGTTGTGTTTAAAAAGGCAGAAAGTCTACTGGCACAACAAATTTGTGCACAGATTGTGCACAGATTTCAATGTGCGGCCAATTTAGGGTTCCACACAAGTAATCCGAGCCGTTCATTATGTTTAAAACATTTTTTCAAGGGCCCAAGCGTAAAATCAGCTCAATTCGATACCTATAAGTACTTGATCTAATTATCTAACTTTTCATTCTCTAAAAACTTGAATGAAAAGTTAGATGATTAAATCAAGAACTTATAAATATCAGATTGAGCTGATATTTCGTGGAGGCCCTTGAAAAAATATTTTAAACATATGAACAGTTCGGATCACTTATGTGGGACCCGTAGTGGGCCCCACATAGAAATCCATGCATAATCTATGCACAGATTTGCTGTGCCAGTAAACTAGTTCTTAAATAGGTGTGTTTCAAGATTTGTTTTGATTTTAAAAAAAAAAAGAAGCATAATCCTAAGGGAACCAACCAATTTTATACCAATGGGCATGCTGGACCACTCCGGATCCTGCACAGATGATCCAAGTCGTTTAATAATTTTTCAAAATCTGAATGAAAAATAAAAGATTGCATCGAGCACGTACATATATCGAATTGATCTGATTTTTTCACGGGTCCACTCGGCTTTTATTTTTTAAAAAATTTATTGAAAGTCTCGAATCATTCATGCGGGATCTAACGTGGGCTCCATGTACTTGTCGGTACCCTATCAGTATGGGGTGATCGGTACTAATAACAGGGTTTTAAAAAAAACATGGAGGATCTTCTGGGACTGATTAAAAAAAAAAAGGATCTTCTGGGAAGGCACAAAAACAAGGTTGACGCTTGACGCTTAATGCACAGTTCAAATGCTTCCGAAGCGGAAATAAGGTCGAGGATTGAATAAAAGACCATCAGTGTAAAAGATATCTTTACGGGGCCCACGTCAAGTCTGGAAAAAATGATTCAAACCGCTGCTGCACTGTTCAAATGAATCAAATGCTTCCGAAAAGAGAAAAGACCATATCAGTAGTACTCCATTATTTAAGGATTCATCGACCTCAGCTAATCAGATATACCTTAACAGAGGTTTTCACTTTTCCAACTTAACCAACTCCGACGTATCCTTTTTCTGTGTGTGCAATGGAAACCATCGAGCCATTGAAGAAAACATTGGCACAACTCTTTCAAAGACAGCTGCCTCCATCTCCACCAGATTCTCCCATCGATCCCGAAAACCAACCCCCTGACTTGGTACCACCAATTGAGCAACCATCACCTCTACCAAACGTTCAGCAGCAGCAGAACAACCTCGATTTCCCCATACTAGTCGTAGCCTTCTGCTTGACCGGTGCAATTGAGATCGCCATCCGATCGCTCGAAAACCACACTGTTTACCCCCTAAGCTTCCACTTGCTACGCCTAATGATTGTGTTTGCATTTGCTTCTATCTTCGTCGCTAAATACATCGCCCCGAAGAAACCCAACGCCGCCCACCTGCTCGAAAGCGTTGGAGTATTCTTTGGGTTCACCGCATTCTTCTTCGCTGCTACCATATCTTTTCCACGTTCCCTTATGATCATCTCGTGGATCATCTATGCCCTTTCGTTGCTCGCTATTCTCCTCTGCAATTTTCCTCGACCTCTTCCCCATCTCTAATGCGTATTTCTAGAACAGAGGATTGTGATTCTTTACAGTGGTCTGGTCGAGGCTGTCGAGCCACAATCTAGATTGGTGGTGAGGCTTTGTAATAGGAGTCTACTTGTATTGGTATACATTTTCCGTAGAAATATGAGGTAAAGGATAATAAAGTCAGATTTTGTTCTGAACTTTGTCATAAAAAGAATAAAACTTTTGATATTCAAATTTTTTTGTGTTATTTACATGAAAGTCGTGAGATATTTTTTTATGATCCTGAACAACTCATATTTAAATCGTCATTTTTTCATCATCTATGTGAAATATTAAATTATTGTAATACTGACAAGCTGTGTGTAATCCATTAGTATAAAATAAAACTTTTTTAAAAAACGGTGGTAGCACGTGCCACTCCCCCTCTATTAAGCTCCGCCCTTGATTACGGTGGATGTTTTTACAAGTCGACTATGGGTAGCGATAGTGTGCAGAAGAGTGTGAAGGGCCTAATTCCGGCCCACATAAATGAGAGAGAGATGGTGAGTTTGTATAGACCTCGCATGGTGTATTAGGGTTTAACACACACACACACCGAGAGAGAGAGAGAGAGAGAGAGAGAGAGAGGAACCCGGCTCATTTCAGCCGTTGATTTACGAGATCAATGGCCGAGAGGGATGGAATAGGCGGGTCGGACAGGGGATCTCAGTCGGAGAGAGAGAGAGAGAGAGAATTGATTAGGGTGTGGATTCAGGAAGAAATTACTGTAATTGTTAGGAGGATTTGGTTTGGAAGGGCTTAGGCGCATCTAAAGCTGGACCAAGGATCTTTAGGAGTAGTAGTTTTCAAGGGCTTGGGCCCAATGGAAAATAGACCAAGGCCTTGTCTATTTTTTGGGCCACATTCCTGGTTGGCATGTTTCCTTTTCCACTTGTACCACCAGTGGTATCTACGCCCTCTGTCTCACACTTCTGAAAAAAACGTGCAATTTTGGGCTGAAAGCCTGAAACATTTGCCATCATATACACAAGTTTGCAAACGTATCACAAAAATCCGATCCTAGATTTATGGATCCGCCACTGCAAGTAAGGGAGGGAGTGTATAAGAGGAAATTGATAACTTCTATAAGGTGCATGGATTAGAGAAGACTGGGGAGCAATGGTACGGATATAAATAAAAAGTGCACATTTCCAAATATTTGATAAATGTGATTTATTTTTATTTTTTTGTTGTTGATAGGCTTGATAAATGTGATCTTACATCATAGATATGGAACTCTTATATTGTAGATGACTATTTGTATATGATATGTACACTTTGGCATATATGTCTCTGTATCCTTTTTATTGCAAAAAAAGTTACGGATTTACAGTTAAAGCAGTTAAAATGGGGTAATGATAATACCAAAATTGTTTTCGTTGATGCCAAAACTCTAATGCATTAAAGTCTTGTACGCTGCACATGGTACAAATTTTTTGTGCCCTAGAATTTTGACACCAACAAAAACAGCTTTGACATTATCATTTCCCTTGAAATATTCATAGAAAAGAACATTTCCCGCGAGCGTAGGTGAACGGAAGTTTTGTTGAAACAAATTAGTAGAATAAATGGTAACAAGATATGGGAGGAACCCCAATGGATTGGCCAAGGTGGTCTTAGCTTGGAATTTCAGTATTTGCTCACTTTGCTCCGTTCTAAGGTCTTAGGTTCGATTCTTCTTACCAATAATTCTTGAGCCACCTCACATCACACGTAAGCGTGTGAAACGGTTGTCGGAGGAGCTGTAGGAATTAGTTTGAGAGGCGTGTAAACTGGCTCGGGACTCCTTACATTCCAAAAAAAAAAGAGATGGAGGAATCAAAATTTTCCATTTAATTGTGTTTGTTTTCATTCGAAGTCAATTATGAGAAGGTGATGGACTACTTTTTGGAAAATGATTTCTACACTCCTCTTTTAGCCATCCATATTCTTCTTCTTTTTTATCTTTATCCATATGAATTTACGATATTATCCTTGTGTGAAGAAGTGTATTGAAAAAAATTTCAAGAGGATAAAGACAAAAAAAAAAAGTATGAATGACTAAAAAAAAAGTGTAAAAATCAATTCCCCATTTTTTTCCTTTCCTTTTTTGCAGAAAGTTAGGTGATGGACAACTTCTTGTGGGACTGAATGGAACAGCTTCCTTCCAACCCAACCTTGCAAGAACCCCCAATCCTAAGCCACATCCCAAAACCAATTACGAACAGACCCCGACAAAATAACACACACACACATATATATATATATATATATATATATATATATATATAAAGTAGTGTTTTAGTTGCCAAGTTAAAATCATCCTATCAGACTTTCTCAGATCCTCAGACTCCTCATTTGCTTAGAGAGAGAAAATTGCTTCTCTCTCTCTCTCTCTCTCTCTCTCTCTGAGTCTCTGTGGTAATTGCGGCCATGCATGCAACTTGTTTATAAGTGGGGTTGGTATGTATGTGTGTGTGAGTTCCAAGGCACAAAGCAAAGCTGGACACCACATGCTAATTGCTCTGTCACAATTCTTGTACTGCCCTCCACATGCCTACACGTATCTCCCTTCATGCAAAATTCCCCAAAACAAACAGCCTTTACTATTTCAAGATTAAACATTTACTCCGAATATTTCCTTTTTATAACCGTGTATTTGGTTTGCACTGCACCTCAAAGTTCTCAACTAATTTCGAGATCTTGATGCTAACGGATTACACAAAACTCTAGTGGCTACGACGTTTGAAACGTTTCAACTTTCATGAGATTTGATCTTGCGATTTCGTGAAGACAAATACCCACATGGCCAAAAGTAAATCTTTGCGCGTTGAGAAAAGTTACGTTTTCTAATGTTGAAAAGTTACTATTTTTTGTATAAAAGTTACGAGATGTAGCAAGACATTATGAATCATAATGGAAAAGTTCTGAATCCCCTATTGCTGAAAACGTACAAGTTTTAGAACAAAAATTACGAAACACGCAAAAATATTATAAATGAACTATTACAATAGGTGTATGTGGTATATACTTTTAAAGGTTATGTATTGTAGACTTTCCATCAATGGGTTTGTAGCCCAATAACACCTCCTCAACCCTTCCACATGGAAGATGAGTGTTCGTTTCTTGCCAGGAAAGCAAGTATTTGGTGTGGTGGTTGATGACCTTTGGACTTGCCTCACCTGTATGCCGCTTAACAGTACTCCTTTCTCATTTCTTAAGAATAAGTTAGATATCTATCGAGTGAAAAAAAAAAATTTGTTGACTTTCCTTTGAAATTATGTGCATAGAAAACAAAATATGAGACGGAGGGAAATAATTTTCTGGAAACGTGTGCAATTAAACGGCCTTGTTTCTTAAAAGATCTGCACTTGGGCGATTATCTTGAATTCCAAGGCTGATGATATTTGAAAATTATTCTATCTGTCCCATTTTAAATGTTTCTTACATAAAGTCATGTCATTTTCACTTTTAAAAAATTTGTCTTTTTCATAATCTTTTTTGAAACTTTTTTGTACCATTTCAAAGTTCTCATCGAGATCTTTTGAACAATGCAAAGACAAGTTAAAAATTAATTCTAAAAACACTTTATTTTTCGAGGTCAAAGTTTAAATTGGGACGGAGGAACTACGAGGAAAGCAATTTCTTGGAGCCTATTGAAGAGACAGCAGGCGACGACCCCAACTTTCCTTATTTCCAATGCTGGAGGGAATTGAATCGCCCTAGGGATCTTCCACTTCATCTTAGAACCAAGTTTTTTTTGGAAAATGATATTGGCACTCCAAAAATTGATACAAACATTCTAAAAAACCAAGAAAAGTGACTTTAGAGTTACACTGATTTTGGAGTGTCTGCATCAATTTTTAGAGTATCAATATCATTTTCCTTTCTTTTTAGAAGTATTTCTTTATCACTGACGTAAGAGGATCTATTCAAGGGTTTTGTTGATTGTTTTCATCTCTCGTATAGGAGAAAGTTTTCAATACCGGGTGGGTACGGTTGATGTGGTGACAGCTCGGTGCATCCGGGTTGTTCACCCTGATTTTAATTAAGATCCAATAAGTAGGCGGTGGAATTGGTTCTTAAAATTATTTGAAGTGTGTGTAACCTGACCCGGACCTGAGTAATTACCACAAAAAAAAAAAAAACAATATTGAGAGTCTTTGAAAAAACTCTCTCGATCCCTAATTCAAGTGGCAGCGGAGCGATATCAAAGTTACAACAGCATGCCAGAGTCTCAGACTCTCAGCCTACATTAATGTTTAAATGTGAATTGTGCAGATCTTGTTGTCCAAATTAAAACTTGATGCGGGTTAAATTTGTTAATATCAAATTCAGGAATAAAAAATGTGGTGTTGTTTCTCTCTTTGCCGTGGAATAGGGTTGGCGAGCAAATGTCGCCGTCCCGCCACGATCCCCCGACAGGGAATTTTTTTTCCCCTCCATCCCCGCTCCAAACGGTATGTATGTATGCTAGAAATGGTATATGTTATTGAAAAAGGTATCCTCCAGTGGTTTTTTAACAAGAAATAACGCCATGGCATGGATTGTTGGTTCGAATAGTTGGTCTCCAGAAATCTATATATAGACCACTTGATTTAAATTTTCTTAAGCAAAAAGAAATTAAAATTGTCAGCAGCGAAAAGTAAGAAAAACAACCATTAATTTGCACAATGTTTGTAAACGTATCTATGAGACAATGTTTTGTGTGTAATTGAATGAGTTACTATTCTTTCAATTTTAAATAAGATAATGGTCCATCAGTACGTTATAATGCAAAATATTTTGCACAATATTGTAGAGTTCTAACAGCATCTCCAGCAGAACTTCTAGTGTCAAAATTTCAAAACTTTGAGGATTTAACAAGGTTCTAGGTGCACCATAAAGTACTCTGTTGTGCGGAAACCAAATAAACAGACTGTGATTTAAACATCAAATCGAAGAACAGAACAAATATGCAAAGCAAATCAGAATAATCAAACCAAATGTGAAAAAAGGCGAGAGAAACCAAACAAAAGGAAGGGGAGAGAGAGAGAGAGAGAGAGAGAGAGAGAGAGAGAGAGAGATATTTTACAAGATTCGGCTTATTTTGGGATGAAAACGTACTAGCTCCACGAGTAGTCGATCGATGGCTTCCCTAAAACGAAGGCAAACAGATACTCAAAGAAACTACAACGAAGAAGTAAGAAAAACTTCTGCAGAAACCCTTCTATCCAAGTCTCATCAAAGCCAAAAACAAAAGGTAAAAAATCCCAATATTGCTCTCACACCGATAAAGAGGCACCCCTAACAAGTATTTGTCCAATGACAAGTTGTCTAAACAAAATAAAACCTAATTGGCCGGGTTAGTAAACCCTAAAAAAAAAAACCTCTAAAAATAGAGGTTTTCCATGTTTCAACGTTCCCGATCGGACGGAAACATCAGATAGCAAGGATGGAAGATAGCTAACACGGTTGTACAGACTGTTCGGACAGTTTTTTCGAATAACACGAAACTGTTTCAAACAGTTTCGAAATCGAGCCAAAACACTTCAAACTCTACAAATATAAAAGTACTAAAATCCTCTCTCTCCCTCTCTTTAATTCGACCTATATATGAGAGTGGCACAATTAAATCATGCTACGGAGTATATAGCAAGTGATTTTGAACTGTGGCTCTGTTTGTTTGGGTGTAAAACATTTTCAGCAAAAATATTTTCCACATTTTCACTTGTTTGGCTGCACAAATGCTCGGTAAAATTATTTACCGCATAAATTTTTTTACACTGGTCGGCGTAAAATGACTTACGAGGAGAAAGCATGTAAGTTATTTTCCAAATTGACGAAGTAATGAACACTTGTCACGTAATCCATCATCATCTCATTCCTTGGCCCTCGGTTGACAAGCAACACTCTTGGCAACAACCAGTGGCTTCACACAACCAAGAAAACCATGGCAACACCAGTCAATTGGTTTCTTTCAACAAACAACTGTTGAGCATATGTTTATTAAGAAACCCATTGTTTTGAAAAATATTTTTCATGTGCCAACCAAACAACAAAAAATAAAAATTTAAAGTTTGTTTTTCGAAAAAATATTTTACATCGAAACAAATGGAGCCTGTATTGCTAACGGTATTTGTTGAAGTTTTCTTTCATTCTACATATAATGCTTCCAATTGTTCCTAACCATAGTATTGTATGAATTCATCTCAATCATTAATTGTCAAAACATTTCAGTAATAAGTGTAGTAGCTATATATATGTAGTAACTGTAGCCATATAACAAGATGAGTGTTATTTTAATAAGTACTCCCTCCGTTTCACTTTGTTATGTCCTTATTTCTTTTTGGGATGTCCCAAAATGATGTACCTATTTCAAAGCTTTCTAATTTTCGATGTCCATATTACCGCTCATTTCTCCCTCCCAAATTCAAATTCTGAACTTGATTTGAAAAGAAAGTAGATCAAATTAATAACATGACAAGAAAATTGACAAAAAATCATAAGTTACGAAAGGATAAAATGGTAAAATTGATACAAAGTCAATGTAATTATAATATTTTCTTAAATTACGTAAAAGTCAAAATAGACGCAACAAATTGAAACGGATTGACACAAAGCCATTTTCTAGCTACTTTTGTTAATGCAATTTCAGCATATGTATGTGCAGAGACAAGTTCACGTCTGTTGACACTGCAGCAATCTCTCTCTCTCTCTCTCTCTCCATAAATATAAACTTAGACCACCGCCCTCATCCACCAGTTGAAGAAAGGAGATTCAAACCACCCCCTTCCCAGAACCTCCTCTTTCGACTAATCCCGTAAACACACAGACAAAGCTGTTGGTCTCCCCCACCCCTGGCCTCCATCTTTTTCACATCCCCCAACAGAAACTTCTCCTAAAAAAATATACCAAAACCACCCCTATGGCCACTCCATACCCTGATCACCATCACCCTCCCCAAGGCACCACCACAAACACCAATCCCGTTTCCCTTTCCACCACCACCAGTGGCGACTCCTCTACCACCACCACCACCACCAGTACTAGCGGCGGAAGAAAATACAGAGCCGGCAAAGGCGGCCCAGACAACAACAAGTTCAAGTACAGGGGGGTCCGCCAGCGCAGCTGGGGCAAATGGGTGGCCGAGATCCGAGAGCCGCGCAAGCGGGTGCGCCGCTGGCTCGGCACCTTCGCCACGGCCGAGGACGCCGCCCGCGCGTACGACCGAGCCGCCATTATGCTGTACGGCTCGCGAGCGCAACTCAACCTCCAACCCTCCCCCTCCTGCACCACCGCTGCCGCCTCCTCCTCCTCCTCCGCACGCGGCGGCGGCTCTTCCACCACACAAACCCTCCGCCCCTTGCTCCCCCGCCCCTCCGGCTTCACCATCCCCTATTACCCTTACCGCACCGTACAGTACCCTAACTTTGTACAAAACCCTTATAACCAACAGCAACAGTACGGTGCCGCCGATTACAAGGTTGATGTGGGGTCCACAAATACAACGGCATCGTCGTCGACATCAATATCGTCGTATCAGAATCCTTATGATTGTTTCCAACCGCAAAGTTATTTGTGCGACCAGATAAATTCGCTTGCCGGGTCGGTGGACGCGAGCTTGTCCCTGTCTTCGACAGATGCTGTTGCACCGGCGGTGTCTGAGCCGCCGGCAACCACCGTGGGGGTGGAGTCTCTGGTTACATGGCCGGTGACGAATGATGATGAGTATCCCCCGGCTAGTATATGGGATTATGGCGACCCTTCATTTGATTTTTGAAGGGTTTAATGGAAAGCTTCCAATTAGGGTTTTTCCGTTCATGATTCAACTATTTAAGATTGCATGCAAGTCTAAAAGCAATGCCACGTACGTGCAGATTTATTTGTACAGATGTGTGTAGAATTGTTCCATGAACATGGATTCTCCGTGATTTTGTGGGGTTCAGATCAATTGAACGGTTTTATACACATCTGTGTTCGAATCTATGCACGTATAATTTGTGCACGCTTGGAATCTTTAGATTAAGAATTTGTGGAAGAATTGAATTGCACTTAGGACTAAGTGAGACGATCGAACCAAGGAAGGTGAGGGAGAAAATGGGAAGAAGGAATTGCACCAAAGATTGAACATGCAATTGATCATGATTTATTCAGTGTTTGTTGCTTACTCGATTAGTAAGGTTTCAATTTTCAAGGGAGAGATCTGAAAGGTAAGAGATGGTTCATAATTTCTTTATACTATTGCTACTATTATTAAAGGTTGATAATAATGGCTATGTAGTTTATTGTTTCAATTAGGGTTTACTAGGATTTTAAGTGATTAGGGTTCGGTGAAAGAATGGGTAGTGTTTGGAATTTGTTTTAAAATTTTCTCTGTCGCCAATTTTTGTGATATACTAAATTCATTGTAGTATTAAAATTTCCAGTTTTCAAGTTTTATTTTTGTGTTTCTGAATTTCATTGGGTAGCTTGGAAGAATTAGCAACAATATTTTCACATGTTGATATTCACACTGCATTCCTTTGGAATAACATTTTTTAAAAAATCTCCATTACAGCTTTGTGTATACTACTGTATAGGGTAATGGTATATTATTAGTCACATACATTTTTGAAATGACATGCTTTCTAGCTCTCGAGATTTACCATTCTTGCTCTTGCGAAGTTTTGTACTTTGGGATGTGTTTCTAAGACGTTTTCACGCGCACGGGATTTATGTGACTTACTGTATTCTGCATAGTGCATACATCTAATACTATTAAGTTAACTGTGAAGTACGAAGCTTAAGATTTTGATGTACATGGCCTTAAACTTTGGCAATGGCCTTGACCTAGATGGTATTTGTGAAGCATCTAAAATATTTACTAGTATGTGGTATACCATTTCAAACTCAATATTTTGTGCCAATGGAGGTTACATGAATGAGTGCGAGTATGTTCGGACAACATTATCAATTGAACTCAATTGTGAATATCAGGAAGTGCTTGATTGAATCATTCAACATTCTAAACGGAAATAAGTGTTGTTTGATCAAATATACAACTACGGACATGATGCTATGGAGTTGAGCTGATCTTTGTAATTAAGATTGCATAAAAACCAATTTTCAAAAGTAAATGGCTCTGATCATCGTACAGGATTCCGTGAGCCCCACATATATATATATAAGATAATTCTGGCTCACATATAGTGGATAATTAATCTCCCAACCCGTTTCTTAGCTGGATTAGCAAAATCTCACACTTTCGCATGGACTATTTGAAAACAGCATGGTTTACTGCATCAGGAAATGTTCTGTGTACGGTGTCCATTTTTGTTACGAAAATGTTAAGATCCGTGAATTTGATCTGTGAAAGTGTACATGAAAGATAAATGAACGGCTCGGATTCACAGTGATTTCATGGATTTGAAATTTATGCGTTGTATATATCAAGCCTCATAATCTACGGTGGTCTCTTAGCAGTTATTTGTGGTGCGATTGCGATCAAGAACATTCGTAATAATGTACAATTGTGCAGTTCATTTCGTGAACTTGCATGTTTCGAAGCGTTTCTTGTTTCATTTTTTAGTTCGTTTTTTTTTATTTTTAAGATAAGTCAGTTTTTCGTCCAAGGAAAATTAATGGAGTTTCGTGTATTCATTTGCAGCTCCTGCATGGTGCAACCACGTTTGATTATCACACTTTTTTTTTCTTAACCGCGAAGAAATTGTTCATTAATCATATAGATCAAAAGATGAAAATGATACAATAGATAGAATGCAATGCATTGAGAAAGTCTTGAAGAGTGCGAGAACTCTTCTACTGCTGTTACTCGCAAAAAAACACTAAACCCATCTCAAGGCCATTCAATTTTTTCTATTATACTTGGAATCCGGTGAAAGAATGTTGTTGAGCATTAATTAGGGTCATCGGCTTAACACGGTCTCTTCCCCAATTGTCATGTAATGGGAGCGCACATTCTACTTATATGTTAGCGACACATAACATAATTCCTACAATGCGGTTACTATAGCATTATTCTACAGTGAATGTTGAAGTAATGTAAATGGGGTGGAGTGCAGTTTTTTTTTTTTTTTTTTGATCGGCAAAAGTAGTAATTTATTTATTAATAAGGGGACGGGAAAGGGAAAGGGGACT
Organism: Rhododendron vialii; assembly: GCF_030253575.1. Taxonomy (NCBI): domain Eukaryota; kingdom Viridiplantae; phylum Streptophyta; class Magnoliopsida; order Ericales; family Ericaceae; genus Rhododendron; species Rhododendron vialii. The sequence continues at coordinate 37,131,222 of NC_080565.1, read as the reverse complement.
CCAACCAAAAGTTGAAAATACATCCAAATTGGGCAAGCCCAAAACACCTAAAGGGCAAAGCCCAAAATACCCGAGGGTCGAAAACCCAAATATAACACTAAAGCACAACACCTGAAGGCCTAAAAGCCCAAATATCACAATAAGCCCAAGAAAGAAAACCCAAAACCCAAACCCTAATTTGCTACACCAACTTCCATCACCCGCCGCCATCCACCGCAAACTCCACCACCAGACAGAAACCACCAACACCATCAGATCGTCAAATCCACCACCAACACCATCGGATCGTCAAATCCAGCACCACCTGGCCACCATCGACCACCACCATCACTGGAAAAACAAGCACCGAACACAAAGACCCAAACCACTGCCTCAAAATCTCAACCGGAGAAATGAACCCAACGGGAGACCGACGCTGACAGGCCACTACTCACACCGTTAGGCATACGTCAGAAAACCCAGGAGAGATCCGACCAGTGAAGAGCACACCGGAGTCAGCGGCAAGCCGTGGTGGGAGCAGATGTAACGCCCCGAGCAGACCACTGACCCAGTACCCTGATTTTGATCCACACAACATGGCCCAAAAGCTTAAGCACAAGGTAATAGTAGTAGCCCACAAGGTTTGTTATATGCCAATATCGTCCATGTAGACTTCCAATGTGGGACGGGGTGTTACAATCTCCCCAACTTTATAACCTCGCGCCCTCGCGAGGGGTTGAGCACTATAATCATCAATACAAATCAAACCAACAACTAAATCAAACCAAATTCCAAGGCCCACATGGTCGTGCACATGGATGGCTCTGATACCACTTGTAATGCCCCGAGCAGACCACTGGCCCAGTACCCTGATTTTGATCCACATTGCCCAAAAGCTTAAGCACAAGGAATTAGTAGTAGCCCACAAGGTTTGTTATATGTCCAAGATCATCCATGTAGACTTCCGATGTGGGACGGGGTGTTACAGCAGAGGTGACAAAATTGCGGAGAAACAGAAATTGGGCAGCCAAACCAGGGTGGGGGGCCGAAAAAAAAGAGAATGAAGAAAAAGACAAGAATCCTGGCAAGTCTCACCAAAACCGCCCTCGTCGCCGTCGGAGCACCACTGGACGATCGCCGACCGAAATCAGCACGCAAAAGACGATCAGCAACACCCTTCCGTCGAGGACCATGACCTCGGCAATGACCCAGACAGCACCACCATCTCCGACCACCCAGCTACTATGTCAATTGATTTTTGGAGGAACCTGCAACAAACAAAACGTTAGATAAAAACAGAGCTACAACCACCTACAACACCCAGGTCTACGCCACCCCTCCACCCCACAACCGCCACGGCCTCCAACAGCAAGAACTCCTCCCAACGCCGTTAGGCTAGATCCGGTTCACCCAACAGTGAAACCGGCGAGGACACCTCGTCATTGAACAACAGGGGCATCCCCAACAGTGAAACCGGGGTAGAGTGCAGTTGGTGTCTCCCTTACACTTCTATGCACATGGGCAGGGTTTGATTTCCGTAAACACCAATCCCCCTCCCCAAGTCTCCTAGGATGAAGTAGATTATGATTAACAAATGGCAAAAAAAAAAAAAAATTTTGTTGATTTAATAACAAAAAAGAAATCACATTTATTATCCTTTTGATCGTGATTTTTAATTGTATAGGTTGATAAAAAACATATATGATAATAATTTTGATAGTTTTTTTTTCCTCTTCTGCGATTTGCATGTAATGGCCTAGTAGACACCATCTTTCATATGTTCTAATTTTTTCCTAAAATGTTCACCCACCGAGAACTTAAATTTTGCGTCTGTCACTGACCATAAAAAATTAGTTCACGAATGCTATCTCAGAAAAAACCTATGGTCAGAATTTAAAAAGAAATGGTAATGGTTATATTCAACTCTCCTAAGAAAATTATGATTGATTAAGGAATTACATGAGAGGATTTTAATTCTTAAAAAATGCCAATTTATTTGTGTTTTTTTTTGTTTTTTTAACAAAAACCCAAATTGCATTCATTAAAAGCCATTCGACACTTACAATTTCCATCCAAGAAAATGCGAGCTGTGGTGGACCCAATTCTCCAATCCTCATATGAAAATATCTTTATTGCCTGCTAAATTCAGCTAGCATTCAATTGAGATTTGTCATGTCGCAATCATGATTGAAGATTCTCAATATTTCGATCCCATAGTAGCTAGAAAATTGGAAAATGAGTCAAAATAGTCCAATGAGAATACAATTAAAAACTTTTGTCATTTTTTGTACCGATATTTATATGATATTATATAATAACCTTAAAATGACTGTAATTTTGTCTTCATAACTTAATTGGAACTAATGGTATACTCTAATATGCCTCATTTTTATTATTTTGATAATTGAGTATTCGGATCAATTTATGTGACACCTCAATAATTAATTAATTTTAAAAACTTGAAGTTATAGATCGAACAAACCCTCAAGTGACACTGTCCTAGTCTCGTATGCTTATCGCTTCAAACTATTCTCCTATAACGTATTTAAATAAACTTCTTTTGAAAGCATCTTTTACGACTTTTTTTGACACATCTTTTGGAAAAGTATCTTTTAGTCTTTCCACCATCTCATCTAAATACAAAGAGAGTAGTGTCTTTTTCGCGGAACCTCCGTGAGCATGAGCTGTTCAATCTCACACGTCTATTTCGATTTTGAATGGTCTAGATTTTAATAAAAAATTTCTGAGAAAAAGTGAATCACAATCAATCATTACTGGTCATAATTGATTTTCAATCCGGATCGTCCAAAAACATTTTGAACGATCGCGATTGAGCTCCGTAACTTCTTCTGCTTTACAGAACAGCCGTAAATAAGATTTTCTCAAATAGAAATCCATGATAATGTATTCCTGCACTTTTAGATACAAAGGGTTTTTTTTTTTTTTTTGTTGTGTTGCAAAGGATGTTTCACAGGAACTTTCCTAAGCTCAGATTCCACCACGCTTTCAACGCGCTTCAGTTGCAACTTCTTAATGTAACCACTTCACAATAATTTAACCTAAAGATGATGATATTTGGTGATGATTATATGCATATTATGTGACGTGTCTTTAATGTATTACTCCACTATTACAATCCAACTCTAGTTCACATAAGCGGGAGCGGGAGCGAAAGCGAAAGTATGTATTATCAATGTGAAAGTATCTATCGACAATAGGGCTGCAAGTGATTCTGACCAATCGTGAACTGTTCAAGAGGCTCGTTCGAGTTTGATTCATGTGGTAAATAAACTGAACTTGAGCCTCAATTATAGGCTCGTTTAATATAAGAGTCAAACTTGAACTTGACCGTATTTTTTATTTGTTAAGGCTCATAAACAAGTTCGAGCTCGAGTCAAACCTATACAAACTCGGCTCGAGCTTGGCTCATTAAATTTTCATTAAACTTGAGCTTGGATCAAGTTTGTTTGAAAACTTAGCTAACAAACTTAAACATTACTATAAAACTCGGCTCGATTCAAATAGTTTGCATATCTCTAATTGATTGAGAATTGAGAACAAAAATGGAAAGTGACATTATTCGGTTAAATAAGCCAATCGGTTTTTTTTTATTTATCTTTATTAAAAAAAATTCACATTTATTATATTTTTGTCAATCTTTTGGAGATTATTGATTGACGAGAGGAATATAAAAAGTAAAAAAAATTACAATCGAAATCAAAAAAAAAATTAATAAAGAGGAAAAAATTAGTTTATTTTTGTCTTTATTCAAAAAAAATAAGATTTGATTATAGTTTTTTTACTTTTAAATTCCTCTCGTCAGACGAAGCAATAATCCTCAAAAATAATTAACAAAAAATTAACAAATACAAAAAAAAAATTTAAATAAAATATCAATAAACCTCTTAATTTATTTAACCGAACATATTTAACCGAACAACCCCTAAAAATACGTAAGCTTAGATAGTAGATCCCCCCAAACATGTTTGTCCCCGAAGCATACAAAATCTCAGACCCTATCCACTCACTTCACCTCCCAATCCACTTCCCCACCGCCATGCCACCGTCGTCACCGCCACCTAACCCCTCCACCATCGCCGCCGTCAAACACAATCCAAAATTCCAACAGTAACCCCATCAATGGAAGCTCACGAGCCCGAGTCCTTCCACTGGCGCTACATAGACTTCGACGACCACGACTTCCAAATACGCGGCCGCACTTTCCTCTTCGCCGCCGTCCTCTTCGCCATCCTCCTCCTAATCACCTTCCTCTTCCTCTACACCCGCTGCCGCTACCGCCACCTCCACCACGCCGCCCCCCACACCTCATCATCAACCCACGCGCCGCCGTCTCGACCCCGTGGGCTCGATCCCTCCACGATTAAGAGCTTTCCAATCGTGTTGCACACGTCGTCGTCCGATACGAAGAGCGTCGCTGAATCGGAGTGCTGTATATGCCTAGGAGTGTTTGGAGTTGGTGAGAAAGTAAAGGTGTTGCCGAATTGCAGGCATTGTTTTCACTCCGAGTGTGTTGATAAGTGGCTGAGTTCGCAGCCGAGTTGTCCGCTCTGCCGATCTTCTCTCCGAGTTGACTCCCCTGTTTAACTCGGTCAGTTTGCATATACTTTCTTTTTTTTGTTGGAAGTTGATTTTCACGCTCTATTTTGTATATGAAATAACGTTAAAAATAAAACGTCTGCGTATAAAAGTGGAGCGTCAAAATGAGCATTATTTTTATTGAATTTTGATATTCGCGTCCCACTTTTTACTGATGACGTTTCATTTTGTTCATGAAGTTACTAGTAATAATTAGTAACTTCACATTAAAAGTAAAACACCAGTAAAAAGTGTTTTGTGAAAATCAGTTTTTGTTTTGTTTTGTTGGGGGATTACACTGTTTGTTTGATTTGATTAGAACCTTTTATTCGTTCATTGACAGCTGTCGAATTGTAATTGGATGAGTCGTTATGTACTTTGTTTGATTGATGTAAAGTTTGCAATAAATTTTTAAAGTGGAGTACTTTTTGTAAGTGATTGTTAAGTTTGTAATAAACGTTTTTGGCCTTCTTTGTTTGGAAGAACTGGAGCACGGTTTTCAATAAAAAAATTTATTTATCTCTTTTCTTTTGTTACTTTAAAAAATGTTCCTTAAAATCGAATTAGAAAGTCTACAGTTACCGATCGGGAAATCCCGATCGGAATACCGACGCTCCTACGGGCACTCTCCGGCCACCGGATGGCCGATCCGATCCGTCTAATAATTCTAAAAAAAAAAACCGAGTGGGCTCTCGCTAGAATAAATGGCATCCGACGTGTGTAAGTAGCCGATCCAAGCACTCTTTTTTTAGCCGATCCAAACACTCCGTTTTTGGCCGATCCAAACACAAAAATGGAGTGCTTGGATCGGCCACTTACACACGTCGGATGCCGTTTATTCTCGCGCAAGCCCACTCGGTTTTTTTTTTCAGAATTATTGGACGGATCGAATCGACCTTCCGGTGGCTGAAGAGTGCCCGACGGGGCGTCGGGATTCCAATCGGGATTTCCCGATCGGTAACTGTAGACTTACTCAAAACGAATAGGGTCTAAGTGATTGTTATTCCTAGCATCATTCATGTACTATGTACACTTCCATGAGTGGTAGTCGTCTTGTACTCCCGTAAATTAGACCAAAAAAATCTACCAATCGCTTAGTCACCATCTTATGAAATGAACAAGAGCGGGCAAGGGTGCTCGTAGATCAGAAGGGGCGTAGATCAGGTATTAAAAAAAGCCTTCAGGAATGGAATCAACCTGCCTACCTTCGGTCTAATGGCCGCGGGAGGGGAAGGGCTTTAAGCCGAGTGCTTGCTTGTAAGAATCGACATTGAAAAGTCACACTGTGAAATGATTCGAATGGGAAGGAAGGTACAGCTGGAGTGGATAATGAGCCGTTGGAGCACAACGGCCTTATTGAATCATAGGCGAAAGGGTTCAAAACACTAACAACTATAATGATCAAGAAACAAAAGCAAACTAACAAAAGAGCATGTACATTAGTGCATAGCCAAAAATGCCAGTGAACAGTAAATATTTTTTATCTTATCTACTCATATATTTTTCAACAGTACATTAATACTATCTATTTTGTCTATTTTGTATTAAAATATCAATTTTCTTTTCATTTTTTCATCTCTTTTGTCGCCGGAAGCCTCTTCCCAGAGATTCTTTCCACCAGACCGAAATGGTGAACGAAAGATTATTCAGTTGATAATGGTTCGTGGGATTCTTTGGCTATAAATTTCAGTTAGCATTCGTGAGATCTGTTTTAATCGTGGGATTGGTGGGCTATTTCAGTTAATAACTCAATTGATTCGTGGTATTCTTCGTCCAAATCAAAGCACTGGGGGAAGGGGAATGGAGCTTCATGCTCTGGTAGTCTGGTTTATGCATGGGTGTATACACAGGTGAGAGAAGAGAGAGAGAGAGAGAGAGAGGAACAATTAATAAAATAATAAAACAAGAAGAAGCCAACAAGAACGGACTTAGGATCCTAAATCTTCCCCCTTTTCCCTATTCCAGTTTCCATATTTTCTTTTTATTTGATATGATAATTCAATCTCTATTCTGTATACACTCAAACTTAACGAATGTTGTCATCGTCTATGTTAAGTCCTTCTCTATTGATATAATCGACTCAGAGAAAGGTATGGTGGAGATTTACTCATTTGGTTTCTTCTGTGACACGAAATGGAATCCAACACAGTTTCATTTTTGACAATTTGAGCCATTTAATTTGTAAATTTTGATTGTCCATGCGAAAAATCAAGATGATCGGACATCAGCAAATATTGATCAAATCATATTTGTCCAAAGAGAAGAAATAAACAGTGTTAGAATCAGACTGCATATTACTCTTGTGACAAATATGCTTGGTTTAGATGATTGTCGATGTCCAACAAGGAGTTTTTTTTTTAGATCGAGACCTACAAAATGAAAGGCTCAGATCGTCAAATAGAACCGTGAAGTTTGCGTCACATGTGGAACACCTAAGCAACTAAAAAAAGCATCACGAGGATCTTAATTCGATGGACTCTTAACTTGGCCGCTGGAGAGTCCTTGTTTGGTTTGAATGTTAAGGAAGGTTTTGGGGAAGAGAGATAAATTGAAAAATGAGAGTCATAATCAGGGGGAAAAAAAACTCATTGAGGGCTGTGAGCAGAAAGGGATTTGGTTTTAGAGACCCAAAACGAACACGAATCACCGTTCTCCTGGTGTGGGAGTGTGTTTAGAGGAAATCCGAATTGCTTTGCAAGAAATTAGAAACAGAAGTAAAGAGGTGGCCTAGAGAGAAGGCAAGAGGTAACAAGACTGGCGAAAGCCATCCGAAGGCACAACCAGTTAACTACTGACGGAAAAGGGAGGAAGAATTTCAGTCGTCACCTATGCTATCGCAACTTGCGATTTTTCATTTCATTTCCTCCACTCTACCTCGCAGTGATCTTCGGACGGGTTCTTTTCTGCCATCTATGCTAGTCCGAATGTCCAGAAGCGGAAACCGTTGAAGACTCGTTACTCTTCTGCGAAACGGATGGTATCTGGCCAAGGCATTCTGCCTTTTGAAGCCCCTCTCAATGCCCCTGTTATCCATCCGATGCATTCATCTTACTTCTCGTTTCTAGACGTGCAAACATATTCAACAGAATAGGAAAATAGCAAAAATACAAGAGAAATTTTCATTGCAAAATTTAGCAAGCATCAAGATCAGAACTGAAACCATTAACTACAAAGCACAAGATAAAAAGGATGACGAAATAAATATGCTCAAGCAAGAATCCAATCTCTTATGCCCGTATTGATAGATGGAACAATACAGCATGTAGAATACAATCATACATGCGATATTTCAAGAACATCTATCTCCAAATGCAATGTCCGAATTGAAGTTCATTGCCGGTGGGAGTAAGCGCTTCAACAAAAGCGTTCAAGAAAAAAGAACAAAATCATTATTGAATCATGACATATTATCGTGGCCCAATCTAATTTCTGTACAAAAACCATTATACTTGAACTGAAAGAATATATTTAAACTCCCAGTTGTGAGACTAAACAGCATCGGTAAGTAATTAAGCAGACTACAATTGAAATAGCCTGTTTCTCACCAGAAAGAAGACAAAACCTCGTTACCCTCCTACTATTCGTTAAAATGGATTGCGCCAACCTTCCACACGAAATAAGTCGTTGCAAACATCAGGGTGCTGATAAGTACAAACGAAACGGCAATGAAAAACACGTCAATACCTCCCGGAAACTCAAAAGTCCAACCCGGCTTTGGCATTCCCCGTTTGGAGTCATCTAACATGTTCGTAGGGGCTTCCGGAAGGCGAGATTTCTTTTTCCCTTTGTCACTCTCTCTTAGAGCCTCCAAAACTTTGCTTCCAAGGGGTGCTTTATTAGAAGCCTTTGATTCAGTGTAACGACTGAGTACACGGGCCGCCCTTAGTTTCTCTCTAGCTGTTAGTGAAGATCTTTTCACGCCAGATTTCGTGTTGACAGAAGTTGCCTCCTGTTTCTGATTTGAGGAAACAACAGACCCATTTGAATCCTCGGACACAGTTTCGGAACTTGTTTGAAACTGGCTATTTCCTACTGGGGAGTCCAGTGATGAAGAGCGTACATCAGAATCTGATGTTTCAGCATTTGCAGGACCCTTATCAATGGCATCTATTGCGATCCGATCACCATCTGCAACTAAAAGGCATAATCCCCTTTTCTTGGAGTTTTTATGTCTTAATCCGACCATCACCAAGGGATATGCAAAATGGTTGGCATTTAGTATGGAAGCTCTAGTGCCAGATTTTGGGACATGAAAATACTTGGTCTGCAGCTTCAAATAGAGCAACACTTAGCAAGAACAAAATAGCCGAATGGAATTGGAGTCAGTTATAAATACATGACAAGAGAAAACGACGACAAAAACTAAAATCAGATACATTGTGAGTTCCCCCTTCATTTTAGTTTTAGTAGCATTGAGCTACATAAGTATAGCTATTTAATGCTGCACTAGATAAGTTTCCAAAGCTAGGTTATTAAAGAGCAGTGCTAAGGACAAGGATACATGGACAAAAATTCCAACACAAATGTGTTAGAAACTGTCCGATTCATATGGAACTCACGAGCATCGGACAGTTGCAAACACATTTGTGTCCAGATCTGGGTGGAACTTCTCTGTTCAAATCATTCCATAAAATCCCTAAATGGACCTCAGTCATCATTATTATGGTAAAAGAGGGACCCTGAGATCTTGCATAGCTGCATTTAGTTACATCTTCATGCAATTTCAGCCACATTTAAACACTAACAATGAAGAAACAGGAATTCAGTTGCCAGTAATGTAAAGCCGTAACAGGCTTGAGGGGCTTATGTGCATGGAGGTTACGAACTCATGTTGTAAATCAAAGATCAAGCCGTGATAGTCATTTTGATAATATGCTTCAGAAATAGTAAACGTGTCAATAGCGTATTGTTTCTCTTCAACAAATAAATAGCTTATCTTGAAAGCTGCCCCTTGGAATCAAACAGACAAATCATAGCAATAAACAAAAGCGGATCAAAAAAACAAAAGCTGATAGAAAATGTACGAATCTTCAAATCGCACAAAGTCTTCAGCTCAAAAACAAAAGAATCTGGTCGTATTCTCTTAGGGGATTAAAAAAACGGCAGATATCTGAATCACCGGCTATGCACAAGAATGGAGCAGAGGCCAATTCACACTTCCAAACACATTTGAAAATCTTTGACAGCGTACTAAACTATTCTTAACAATCTAAACTGAGGATATTTCACCTGTAGCGCGATTACAATTCAAACAACGCGCAAACAGGTAGAAGGTTAAGGAAGAAGCAATTTACAAACTATTCAGTAGCTGATTCAAGCTTCAGCAGCAGATAGTAAACCTCATCCATGATATTTTTGCAAATACAGATTTTTTATGTTTCCAAAGAGGTATTTTGAAGATTTTGGACTTCGATTGATACTTTCTTATTCTTCTAAGTGGGCAAGACAAGGTTGTGGAAGTTCCTACAAGGCATAAAAGTGAAAAAAAATATATATATATATCCAATTTTGTATCAATCAATGACTAATCTCTCCAAAGTATTCAGAGAATCAGAAATCGGCCAAACCAACAAACATTGAAACACAACGCCCAAATAATAATCAAGAACAGAGAAATAAGAACACAGGACACAAAGACTTTTACGTGGTTTCAATTGCGTAGTTGAGTACATCCACGGCTCACACCAGTTTTCACTCGACCCAAATCGAACACCGAGAAATTTAGAAACCTCAACCTCAAAAACCCCGAAAATGCAATCAACACAGTTCACCCATGTCTGAACAAATACATACCCGCTAAATGCAACAAGGAACAGATTTCAAAATTAAAAAATATTTCCCGAATTCTTACATCCAGTGGGTTCCGCCACTCGTAAATTTGGATTTCACTTTTGAGCAAAGCAGATATTTGTACCTAAGCTAACAATGAAATGAATGAACTTTTAAGTAAAGTGAATAATTCAGATATGAATGAAGAGATGGAAGTCTGAAGTGCAGTGGAGACATACCGAGGGATTGAGGACGACGACTGAATTCGAAGAAACTGCCATAGATTGGAGTCGTCTACGGCCCAACCATTAAGAGAGAGAGAGAGAGAGAGAGAGAGAGAGGCGTTTGTGGCAGTAAATGGAGGAACAGATCGTTTGAGAATTGAGATGAGACGCAGGCCAATTGGCTACTCACTGGGGTCTCAAGCTCTGTTTGAGAGTCCCCTAATTATGGGATTATTATAGATTAATATATCTTTTTTTTATTTTGGACGCTGCTATTCGCAGCCCTTTATTTTCTACCATAACCCACTACATTTCGGTAAATGATTGTTGAAAATCATACATAACATTTCGGTAAATAACTGTTGAAAACAATATTATATTTCAGTAACTACATGTCGAAAATATGTTCAACTTTCGGTAAACAACTGTCAAACATACATTTTCGGTAAATAGCTGTTGAAAATAAAAAACTGCGAAAATATATTTCAATTTCGATAACTAATAGTCGAGTATAATTAGAAATTTTTAAGGGGTTATGGGAGAAAATAAAAGACTGCGAATAGCAGCGCCCTTTATTTTTTGTGTTTGTAATTTAATCAAAAAGAATAATGAGAAATGTATTGGAGAAATGTTGAATTCAAAAATCATTTTGGATGAGCTTTCTAAATTCTGATTTTTTAATTTCAATCACAAAATTCATTTATAATATCTATTTTGCACAAATCATCCAAATATGTTTTACTGGTTCTCATTATAACCTAAAATGCTACTGTAGAAAATAATTAGCTCCCAAAGCATTTCCTTTAAACACGAGAATCACCACACGGGGTCGCATTGTCAATTTTCGTATACGAGTGTTCTTTACATTTTTTACTACCATCCTAATCTCATCCTATATTAGTTCCCAGCACGCTTTTCAGCAAGTGTTGTTCTCGTTTGACACACGGGAAGAAATAAAACCAATTTAACCAAATGGTGTTTAAAATGTTAGGTCAAATTAACAAAAAGTTAAAAATTTCAAGATTAAAATGTCGTGAGAATGATAAAAACTAAAACGAGTAGTTAACATAAGCGAAATTGAAAACCAGTTTACACAGATAGATGGATTGTTAAATTTCATTTTTCTGAAGTGGCAGAGGATGTTGAGGCCGGAACAAAATTTACTCGCACGGTAGAAAAGCCACAACACAAAATGATACTACTAGATAAACAAAAAGGTCAAAGTGAAACCATAATCAAAAGCCATCCATTGGAAAGTAGCATGATTCAAAAATGGGAATGCAAAACCATTAACACAAACATATCGACCATTTGAAAATGTGAGTGCGAAAATGTTAACCTATAGTACAACCTTGCCGCCTACCAGCTGCGAAAAAATGCCTCTGCTACCAAAAGAATATTACAAAGGAGGAAAATATCGACATCCTGTGACTGGAAAGCAGAACAAAAACTGAACAACATTTCCAAATCCGACTTCATCAGATGAAACTTCTTTCGAAGAGAACAAGTGGGAAGAAAGAGAGAAGGTGAAAATCCACGAAAAAGGCAAAAAACCCCAACTGCAAGTTTCCCCTTTCCACGTCATTCGCTGCTAATTTCCAATACAACAATCACCGTAATCAGTAGGAGCCCATTGATGGCATACCGAATGGTGGCATTGGAGGCATCCCCATTCCGCCCATGGGGGGTGGGGGTCCATAGCCCATACCTCCGCCACCCATTCCAGGCATTGGGGGTGCAGGCAAAGCAAGAGGAAGCAACTGTGCATACATATTCTGCAAGAAACAACAAATCATAGAACAAGAATTAAATAAATTTTGCTTCAATCGAAAGCTATTATAGCATGGATGAAGGGCAAAAAAAACGAGTGAAAGATAGAAACATCATAAAGATGAATGAAGTGCTCAAAGCAAAAACCTGTTGTGCCATTATGTCCTTCTCTTCCTTCTCTTTAGCCTTAACTTCAATAAGAGCCTCTAGTTTGTCCTTAATTAATTCATCAACCTTGCCCGTGTACTCACGGAGAAACTGCAAAATATGAGAAACGTTAGAAGGCAACCTCAAATGCGCAAAAAGAGGTCAACGAGCAAACCAGCTCCATGAAAACAGATTACACCGTCGCAGAGCTCAGGCTTACGAGGGTAGCTCCTCACAAACCCAAGCCACATCAAGTAAAGGGACTTAAACGTAGATGAACCAAAGACAAGTCAAGCACGAAAAAGTGACATATGGACACTGGAACAAATAAATTTATCTACCTATGCATTCATTGTGTTCGAATTACTTGCAAGAAAACAAGCAAATCACCTGTAACAGATATGGGAAGGCGAAGTCGATCATATTGTTCATCCAGGCAAGTTCAAGAACCACATCGGCGCGAAGTAAATCATAACAAACAAAGAGGCATGATGCAAAGCATTCTTTCTTTCCCTGCGAAAGCACACCGAAGTTAGTACTACAAACCCACTATAACTCAAGAAAGTCTAGCAGTTTAAACTTCTAACTGCAAAGGTACATGTTAAAGTTTTCCACGGATAAA